>NC_080539.1:226204367-226419367 GCF_028640845.1 Ahaetulla prasina | reverse complement strand
TACTAAAGAATACTAAACAACATTGGCTCATTCATTCAGACCATGTTTATAAATATGCCCTTAAAAACAGATCAGAAGATAGGATAATACTGCTAAGATGGAACTGTATCCTTACGATTTATACTAATATTGATTGTTTCCTGATTGCTTATTTGTAGCCTATGACTATCATTAAGTGTTGTAAGTGTTGTACCTTGATGAAGGTATCTTTTCTTTTATGAACACTGAGAGTGAATGCACCAAGACAAATTCCTTGTGTGTCCAGCCACACTTGGCCAATAAAAAAATTCTATTCTATTCTATTCTATTAAACTGTTACACTTACATTACCTTGTGCAAAGCATGATTTGCATGCAGATACTGGTGCTATTTCAGACCGAAGGTACAACACTACATAGTAACTGCAATGTGACAAACTCCTAATAGCTAAAGCAATACTTTAAGCATCCATATACAAAGAATTTTGGGGGTGGTGCACAGGTTTTCTGTGGACAATTGGAATGTGAAACTTCTGCTGGTCACAGATCTTATTCATCAGTTTGGATTGAACTTGCAGGTGAAAAGGTCCTTGTAGGCATGGGTTGGGGAAAGTTTAAAGACTGGCTTCTGAACCTGACACTGTTAAGGGATGGCTGGTTGCTTGGTTTTCAAACTGCAGTGAGCATATAATAGAGCAGGGGTCACCAACCTTTCGGACCTCAGGGACCACTAAATTCATAATTTTAAATCCCGCGGACCACAAATATGATTTTTTTAAAAATATAAATAGTATTTAATGCAATATAAAAATGCAAATAATTTTTCTGTGGACCACCAAAATTTTCTCATGGGCCACCAATGGTCCATGGACCACTGGTTGGTGACCACTGTAATAGAGCATGGAGCCCACACAACAAGAGCGGTATTTATACCAAAATTCAGATTCAGGTGAAGAGAAATTAGCCTGGTTATGATAAAATAGGGATTTTTGCTAAGGCCAGAAATGGGGGAAACAGAGAATAATTTTGGGAGGATGAAAAATCTGAGTACGTTTGGGGTAAGTTAATAAAAAGAACATTGATTGAATGGAGAAAGGTTATTTTAAAAAGTTACTGTATATGCAAAATGAGAAAAATAGAAAAAGAAATAACCTCCCACATAAATCTCTCATGTATTAATTTTTATATGTTCATATCTGGCCATACCATTATGTTGTTAACATTTACTTAACAATAGAAAGCATGGATGTGGTCTGGTTTTTCCAAATAGTGGAATATTTGATAGTGAAATATTTCTGCAACTATACAATCAGAATGGTGATGTTTATACCAATCTAAAATTGACAAAGAATTGGTGTTCTTCCAATCTTGAATTATAATTTTGCTATTATAATTGCATGTAGTAGCTACTTGCATTCTTAAGTTTCCAGACCAATGATTATATAAGATTAATTTTTATCCAGAAATAAGCCATTGTAACACAACTTAAAATCTTTGATATTTAACAATAAATAAATAAATATTCACTGAATGAATTAATGTTACAGTTTGAGTATTGCATCTCCAGTAGTCAGTGCAACCCAATTATTTTTTTCTAGAAATGTATCATTGTCCAATAGAACCTACTATCTTTTATTCGATTATTCATAACTTTAAATTAATAAAAATGTGAAATAGTTGTAAAATGGCCTTTCTCTAGTGTTCATGTATCCTAGTTCTTATTCGATGCCTCTTTATCTTTTGCATTTTAAACATACCTACTTGTAGAGACACATGGCAAAGGGATGAATACAAATCTAAAGACTTAAAATGATTTGTTTTTGATGAAAGACTGTGAGAATTAGTGAAAAGGGTGATGAAAGGTTCTGAATTTTGATACAAACAAGAATGGTACATGGGGTGGGAGAGGAAAGAAGTGAAAATAGAGGAAATAGAGCCACTCCAGAAGAGAAAGTACATGTTATGTATGAAAGCTGTATCAGAAGATTCTGTAGTACCCTAACAAGATAAATGGTAAATATGGCAAGTACACATGAGGAAAGAGGATTTGAAAGCTAGTTAGAACTGATTGAAAATGTTGTACAGACTGCCACAGAAGAATGTGGAGTTATGATAATAGGAAGCATGAAAATGGATTTTTGGTCCAATGAAACAAAAGAGGCTGTGGATGAGGAAAAATGCATAGAAGAGGAAGATTACTGCAAAAATGAGGATAATGTATAGAGACAAATATATGCTGTAATTCCAAAAATATTGTTTAAGAGAGTATAAGGAATGATTAAGATGAAAGAGTCAGAAAAAGAAGCAAGATTTTGATGTAAATAATAGATCATTTTAGAAGTGGTTAGAGATGGCAGACAACACTGGATCTTTGGCAAGAATTCAAATTGTTCGCAGTGAACCTATAATGCAATGGCTAAATTAAATATGAAAATTAATATATCAAAACTCAGGGTAGTTGTGTTCAACAGAGAAAAAGAAGCCCATTTTTACACATTAAATGGTAAAAACCTAAAGCAAGCACAGTAAATGAATTTGTGTATGTTAGTGGAATGTTTCCCAAAGTTGAGAAAATGGATGGAGAAGTTCTGAGAAGCACAAATGCTAGAAAAAATAAGAATAGTGTGTGATAAGTTATAAAGGAGGAGTATGTATTGAAAGAAGCGAAAATGCTGTCTATAGGAGCCTGCTTCTGTACTTTTTGTTATATGGAAATGAGGGCTGATGATATCAGAAGAAAGAGAAAATGGGAATGCAGCGGGATGGGATGCTTAAGTATATCTGGCAAATGAAGAACTAGAATATGAAATTAATGGGCACTGAATAAATCTAGGTTAAAAGCAGGGGAGAAATCTACTTACCTTCCTTACCGGCTCAGAAATGCACATGCCACACACAGATCTTCTGTGCATGCGCAAAACCTTCTGTGCATGCGCAGAAGGTAAAAAACACACTACTTCCTGGTTAAAACCAGGAAGTAATGACACCCGGTGGGTGGGCGGAACTTTGCTCCATCGTTACCGGATCGCTGAACCATTGGCCACGATTGTTAATGGATCGCAATATCCGGTCAGAACCGGGAGCATTTCACCCCTGGTTAAAAGTATATGAGCAGTATGAAATAAATACACTGAGATAGTTTGGCAGGTAGAAAGAGTGATTGATAAAAGGAGTCCCTGCAGATTTTATTTCACATGTCGTTGCCGATTATAGGATTATAGGGGGTGATGCTCATTTCTGTTTCA
Organism: Ahaetulla prasina; assembly: GCF_028640845.1. Lineage (NCBI taxonomy): Eukaryota > Metazoa > Chordata > Lepidosauria > Squamata > Colubridae > Ahaetulla > Ahaetulla prasina. Next base: position 226,416,144 of record NC_080539.1, on the reverse strand, counting down.
AGGCCATTGAGCCAGTGCTGTCTGAAGACATTTCCATAGTCATATGGCCAGCGTGATGTCACGGAACACTGTTACCTTCCCACCAAAGTGATGCCTATTTATCTACTTGCATGCTTTCAAATGCTAGGAATTGAGGTGAGGATGGGAGCTCAACGCTGTCTTGTGGCACTCGGATTTCGAACCTGGGTTGCGGGGGTTTCCAGTTGACAACCCCAGCATCTTAACCAATGATTCACCGCACCACTCCTAGAATGAGTGAGGGCTGACTTCAAAATAGATATATGAAGTAAGAGTGGATGTCTAAGGGACAGGGGAATTATGGCTGGATGGATATCCTTAATAAAGGAAGGAGAAGTGAGAAGAAAAGGAATAAAAAGCAGTGGTATACGGATGTGATGGAAGCAGAGATTATTTGTTTATAATTTTGATTTATAAGGCCACCCCTACTCAAAATCAGCTCTGGGCAACATACAATTAAAATCAATAAAAACAAAGAACTAAAAAGAACATCACATAATGTGGGAAATATATATCAAAACAAAAGACATCAATGGGTGCACACCATCAGCCTATTCTTTGGCAGGGGGAGGCAAAGAAATCAGGGTTTTAAAGAACATTTAAAAACTTGCAGAGTCAAGCCAGTCTGATCTTCTGGGGGGGATGCCATTACAAAGAGCAGGCAGTAAGAAATGCCCATCAAATGGCATTGCTTTTTTTTTTTTTTTGCATTTATATCCCGCCCTTCTCCGGAGACTCAGGGCGGCTTACACTATGTCAAGCAATAGTCTTCATCCATTTGTATATTATATACAAAGTCAACTTATTGCCCCCCAACAATCTGGGTCCTCATTTTACCTACCTTATAAAGGATGGAAGGTTGAGTCAACCTTGGGCCTGGTGGGACTTGAACCTGCAGTAATTGCAAGCAAGCTGCTGTTAATAACAGACTGCATTAATCTGTTGAGCCACCAGAGGCCCTTAATGGATAGGGATGAAGTCTGCCTGTCCTTCAGATTATGTAGAGTGGGCAGAAATGATGGGAGAGAGGAAATAATGGGTATTGTAAAGGAATAGGTAGAAGAAGCACACTTGGTAGGTAGAAGACAACACTTGGATAAAAGTAATTGGAGTCCAAGGCAGAAAAGTAATTTGAGAAAGCATCTCAGACTTGACCCTCTCTAGTTCTCATCAAGATAAAATTGAAGATGACAATGAAACTCTTTCAGATTTGCAAGATTCTGTTACTTTAACCTTACAATAGAAGTAATATTAGCATTCATAACATTGGTTTCTTAACTAGATTTTACACCCTGAAGACTCTATTGAATTGCACTTAGAAGGTTACTGTAACTCATGCAACTTGCATTGCAGGGATGTTACATAGGCCTATCAAGATATGACTATCACTGCTTGGACCAGCAGTAGCTTCTAAGCGGTTTTCAAGGGCAGTTCTGCATAGAGCATTTTACAGGTAGTCTACACGTGAGGTAACTAAAGTATGAGTGGTTGGAAGAAATGACTCCAGGTGCAGCAAAAAAGTGCAGTTGGCCCAACGGTTGAATGTGTATGAAGGCCTTCCTTGTTCATCTGCTCACTGAACAAGAGCTATGAGTCTAGTAATAGCAATAGGATTTAGACTTATATACTGCTTCACAGCGCTTTTACAGCCCTCTCTAAGCGGTTTACAGAGTCAGCACATTGCCCCCAACAATCTGGGTCCTCATTTTACCCACCTCGGAAGGATGGAAGGCTGAGTCAACTTTGAGCCACTCGGAATTGAACTCCTGGATTGAGCACTGAATTAGCCTGCAGTACTGCATTCTAACCACTGCCCCACCACAGTAAGATGCCACATTGCACACCAGTTCTGAATGGAAAAGGGCAACCCATACAGAACCAAAAATACAAAATTGCCAGGACTATAGACTCATGACTACTTCACCATGTCAGGGTTAACTCTTGGATCTGTTCTCCATCTGGATCCAAAGTCTCCAGGTATTGACACATAATTTCAGCAGCATTGCTTGATCAACCAGGGGTCAAACTGAATATAATAAAACAGTGATAGTACCTTATCCTATATACTGTAGATGGAGGACAACAGCCAGGTCAATATATACATATTAAATAAGAGACAGTAACAAAATATGGAGAGGTGTTGGTCAATTGGTATGAACTAGATTTCATTTACTTTCCTTTATTTTTTCTTATAGCATGCCCCCCCATTTGTTTAGCTTACTGTTTCTGATCTCTTTTTCCTTCTTTACATAACATTGCTCTCATTGAACGGGAATACAATAATGGATATGTATGATGAGAGGGCAAAATACCAAATGCTGTGTTTTGGTCTTTCTTCTGCTTCCCCAGTCTAATGCTATACGTGTTTCCCTGAAAATAAGACCCTGTCTTATATTTTTTGAACCCTGAAATAAGTGCTTGACCTTATTTTCACAGACGTCTTATTATTTTGGGATGCGTGGAGGAAACCAGAGGAAATAGTGGGGACCGGCTGCACATGCATTTAAATATTTTCGGTGATGGCTTATTTTCGGGGGGGGGGAATTTTAGTTCATGCACTCAAAAGCTCGATTGGGTTTATTATCCCACCACTGGAAACAGCGTACTAGCCAAGTTGGGTGTCGTGTCCCCCTCCCCCTCCGACGACCGGGTCTAGGAAGTTCATATCAAGCATGGCCACGGCCACGAAGCCTCTGCAGCTTTGCCAAATTCCTTTCAGATTTCTCAGGGCAGGCAGGAATCCAAGTTGTGACTTCAGCAAACTAAAGGAGACTTTGCTTGACTCAAAGTTGCTTGACTCAAGCTGATTCTTTATATAGGCTGTGGGGTGTGGTTCCATGACTCAGCACTTATCCAGGCCTGCCCCTCCCTTCCTTCTGCTGACATCGCCTCTCAGATCTCCGGAAGCGGGGATCCGTCCACTGTGAATTCCCTTCCTCTGAATCTGCTGCCGGTAATTCTAGCACGTGGCTGGCTCCCTGCTCACACGCTGTAGGAGTGAGGTTTGTTTGTTCATTCCTGACATTTTGTCCCGGCATGGTGCCAGGGCTGGGGGCTGGAGGCATGCCGGGCTGTTCCTCTTCATTATCAGACTCTGAATCTGATAGTAGGGAGGCGACAGGAGGGGCCCGGCTGAGGAGAGGTGGGAGGATGAGGCACAACATTGGGTTTTGGTTTCCTGACAAATAAGACAAATCTCATTTTGATCCAAGCAACTGAAACTATTTGAACTACAAAAAAGCTAACTTAAAGGTTTATTCTCGCATGTCCAGTAAACATGTGGAAGCAAGATAAAAATGACCAAGAGTAGGCAGGGTCACTAAGAAGCAGCTAACAACTCTCTTCCTAAACCTAAGCTCTTTGAGTCCTTCGAAGTGATATTGGAATTAGACAACATTTTTCTGTTTGAATGTACTGTCATCATAACACTACACACCAGTTAGCAGCTATGCCTCTATATTTTAAACCAAATGAAGGTTCTGGACACTGTTTTAAAGAATGAATTGCAACATCTTGAAGGGTTTCCCATTAAAACCACACATAATACATAGGGCGGCAATCTTTCCCAATGGTACTTCTGAACCCCACTGATTTCACTTTAAAAGATGAACGCCAATGAGTGCCCCCTTTGTTTCTCCACTGAAAGCAACCTGAAATAGGCTTCGTGTTTTTCGAAATGATTGTCTTACAGCTGTTTGGATTCCTTTTTAATGTTTTTTTTCCCTCCTATGGGGCAAAAGAGAGAAAGAATCTTCACATAAATCGTATTGAGTTCTAGGCACCCAAGTCCCAAGGAATAGATCTTTACCCAGCCATGGATCTTTACCCAGCAATCCACTCTTAATGGTTCTATTTGAAAAAAGACATTAAAAATAGCAAGGCCCCATCCTGCAGTACATTGACTACCGGCATTATAATATATGCTACAGAAGCCCTGAATGTAAATGCAGGATGTTTAATTTCCCAGACGTCTGTATGTGTCACGTAACATTTCTTTTTGCATATATGCACCTAGCAATAATCACTATAATTCACTCAGTTGCTATAATTCATCTGTCCACTTCTCTGTGTTTTATTTCACCTCTGAAATTGCTGGGCCTTTGATGGAAAATGTAAAGTGGCTCCTAGCATGCCTGGGTATAGGTGTTTCTTCTTAATGAATGCTTGGCTGTGATTAACAAATAATAAATTATACACATTTTGTACAATATAATGTTTAGGAAGGGAGGGAAAATACAGGGAAATGTTTTTGTAGATTTTTTCCCCCAGCTTCTGTCACTGAAGTTCTTTTCTTTTTACAGACTTTCAATATATTTCTGAGACCTACTGTATTGTAGGAGCCATGTCTTTTTAATTTTAATAACTCTCACCTGGTTTAAAAATGATGCTTGCCTGGAAAAAAAACACGCCAACAATGCTCCAACCTCTAAATATATTTTGTTTTAATGAAGCCACTCTATAAATTTTGCACTATTTTTGGTTATTAATTGCCAAGTCTGAAAAGGGCTAAATTCAGAGCCACTCTCTGTTCCAGGGAAGATCTAATTGCCAAGGACTGAGCCTTAATATTAACTAGGATAATTATTATGCAGAGCATACCCACCCAGAATGTTTGCATAGCTATCACAAGCGCTTTCATAAATGATGCTTTAATTAGTCTTAATTAGAATTTGTTTAAGTCAGCAGGGAATGCAGAGCCCGTGAAATGATGTATGTAATAAGCATCAGGCTCACTTTTTACTTGGGGAATAGAGCTGACAAAATCACATCACGTTAAATTGATTCAGTCAGAATTAAAATTCTTATGGTATTAATTAAATGGGGGATCTCATTAGCAGGCTGCAGGGTGACGGAGAGACTCTTTGGCGACCAGATGTGAAGGAAGCAGCATTGAACAAGAGCACCATTAGACCAAAAAGTCACCCAGCTCAGTCACAGAAACGTGGCATTAAGATTTGATGCAAAGTGCTACAACCGTTCTATTAAGTTCTCAGAAAAATCCAGGGCTCCTTTTAGCTAATTTGGAGTCCTTCAGCTGATTCAAGTCTGAGGTTTGTTCAACAATTGACTATTTTAAGAAAAAAGCCGAGTGATGTCGCATGGGTAGAACTGCAGAGCGGAAGTGGCAGAGACGCAAGGGTTCAATGTTTCATATGAATCAACTGGTGCGGGTATAGTCCTCGACTTACAGCCACAATTGACCTCAACATTTCTGTTGCTAAGTGAGACAATTGTTAAGTCGGTTTCGCTCCATTTTATGACCTTTCTTGCCGTGAATCACTACACTGGTTAAGTGAGTAACACGGTTGTTAAGTGAATCTGGCTTTCCCATGGGCTTTGCTCGTCAGAAGGGCGCAAAAGGTGATCACATGACCCTGGGATGCAGCAACCATCATAAATATGAACCAGTTGCCAAGCATCCGAAGTCTGATCACATGACCATTGAGATGCTGCAATGGAAAGTATGGAAAACGGTTGTAAGTCACTTTTTTCAGTGCTATTGTAAATTTGAATGATCCTTAAACGAATGGTTGTAAGTCAAGGACTACTTGTATAGATCTGTTTGCCTTAGGTAAAAACAAAGAAATAAACAGACTTGCAATTTGAAAAACATTTTTTTCCAAAATGAAAAGGCTGATTTTTCTAACATCTTACTAGTGGCGAAATCCAATTTTTTTTACTCCTGGTTCTGTGGGCATGGCTTGATGGGCGTGGTGTGGCTTGGTGGGCGTGGTAGGGGAAGGATATTGCAAAATGTCCATTCCCATCCCACTCCAGGGGAAGGATACTGCAAAATGTCCATTCCCTCCACACTCCTGGGGGAAGGATATTGCAAAATCTCCATTCCCACCCCACTCTGGGGCCAGCCAGAGGTGGTATTTGCTGGTTCTCTGAACTACTCAAAATTTCCACTACCAGTTCTCCGAATTGCTCAAAATTCCCGCTACCGGTTCTCCAGAACCTGTCGGAACCTACTGGATTTAACACCTGCATCTTACCCTGCAGAACATCCTATCTCAGCTATTTCCTCCAATTAAACAATCAATGTATGAAAAGAACATTTTGTACCTGGAATTCTTTTTTCCTCTTTTTTGCCCCCCAGCATGGACTTAACAGTGAAATACACTAACTTGTTATTAATTGAATCATAATTAATCCAATTGACTGGGCTTGTCTAACACTCTAAATATAGCCATGATCTATGTTTAATGTATGAACAGGGCCATTGTCTTGATAATCAACGTTTTTTTAAGAAAAGAAAAAGGGATACTGACTAGATTTTAAGAGCAACTTGGATTTTGATTTGGATCACTAAAAATAAAATGTATTATAAAACTTATTTCTCAGTCTGTCTCTGTTTGCCTCTGCATCTGAGTATGTATTTCCAAAACATGCTGTCTGGCTGTCTTGTGATAGATGGAAGAATTGTTCTGCTCAATCAACAATTGTATTGATTTGATATGTTTGTAAAAAAATAAAAAATAAAATAAAAAACTTTAAAAAAAACAATTGGTGGATTAATTCAAAGGCTCTCTTCTGGCATGTACAGCCCATCCCAAGAGAATGGATGACCTACTATTCAGTTGAGTTGCATTCGTTTCCAAACTTTATGCTTGTACATGATGAAGTGCTAGATTCTATCTTGAACAAAACAGCAAATTTTATGGGGATGCTGATGTAGGTTCAGGCATCTGGCTTCTTCTTTCATTTAAGGAAGAGAGAACCATGTTAGAAGGCATTATACGGCAGGAAGCACTTTCTCATTAAGCCTCCATTCAACTTGGAGAAGAAATCAGTTCTAGTTCTTCAACAAGTATAGGCTGCATGTTGGCAAGCATATATTTGCCACGTTCACACCAGAGGTGGGTTTCAGCAGGTTCTGACCAGTTCTGGAGAACCGGTAGTGGAAATTTTGAGTAGTTTGGAGAACCAGTAGTAAAAATTCTGACTGGCCCCACCCCCATCTATTCTCTGCCTCCTGAGTCCCAGCTGATCAGGAGTAAATGGGGATTTTGCAGTAACCTTCCCCTGGAGTAGGGTGGGAATGGAGATTTTACAGTATCCTTCTCCTACCACGCCCACCAAGCCACACCCAGCACACCATGCCACACTCACCAAGCCACACCCACAGAACCGGTAGTAAAAAAAAATTGAGATCCACCACTGGTTCACACATTACACTTACAATATTGCGCACGTGTTTATTTATTTATATTTAATTTTTGTAACGTTCTACCTTTGGCACTTTTGGATTGGAAGTTTCACAAAACGCTATTTAATGAGAAAAACTGTCCCTGTAGCCAGAATGAATTTGAGACCTTAGCACACAGATTTCTTCCGTGAAAACCTACGTGGAGTGGTCTTTGGTGCTCTCTGAGCGTGGTTGTTTTCTTTCAACCATTTCATTACTCAAACTAGGTAGCATCATTACCAAGCACCAAGAATCTCTCCTGAGCTGCAAATATTCTCCTTTATTGGAACTTGACCTCTGATATACAGGTAGCCCTGAACATACAAAAATTCACTTGGTGACCTTTCGAAATTACAAGGGCCCTGGAAAAAAGTGACTGATGTCCCTTTTTCACACTTATGACCACTGCAGCATCCCCATGCTCCCTGCGTTTTTCACATGATCAAAATTCAGATGTGTGGCAACTGACTGGTATTTATGACAGTTGCAGTGTCCCGGGGGGGTCACGTGATTTCCTTTTGCAACTTTATGTCAAGCCACGTCAGTGGGGAAGCCAGGTTCACTTAACAACCGTGTTACTAACTTAGCAACGGCAGTGATTCACTTAAAACTGTGGCAAGAAAGATCATTAAATGGGGCAAAACTCACTTAACAAATGTCTCACTTAGCAACATAAATGTTGGGCTCAATTGTGGTTTTAAATCAAGGACTAACTCATTAAAGCGGGAGAGGTAGTTTATTTCAGAGGTGGGTTTCAGCAGGTTCTGACCAGTTCTGGAGAACCGGTAGCGGAAATTTTGAGTAGTTCGGAGAACTGGTAGTAAAAATTCTGACTGGCCCCGTCCCCATCCCCATCTATTCTCTGCCTCCCAAGTCCCAGCTGATCGGGAGGAAATGGGAATTTTGCAGTAACCTTCCCCTGGAGTGGGGTGGGAATGGACATTTTACAGTATCCTTCCCCTGCCATGCCCACCAAGCTACGCCCACTAAGCCACACCCACAGAACCAGTAGTAAAAAATTGAAGCCCATCACTGGTTTATTTCCTACTATCAGACTGAAACCTGCTACTTATTACAGACAGACTGACCAAGTTTTTATCAGCAGTATAAGAAGGTTGAGATGTTTTAATCATGGAATGATGTCATCAGGAAGCCCTTTTCTTCTTTTATCTTATTTTTTTTATCTACTTTGTAAGGTAATTCAAGGTACATTCTCTTATTCTCAGAGGCATAAATTTTAATTGGCAAGTCTATATGGTGGTTTGATTGCGCGAATTATACAGTATTTGAGCCTGCTTTTACGTAGGGTTGTAGTGTTATAGCAACTTTGCTGATCACTGACCATAAATAAATAAACATGAAAATGAAAAATGCATATTTAATTTAGATTTATAAAGTCACATGGCTTATTGTCTAGAGTCAAATACTACATATGTCAAAAATTATTTTGTGGAAAGAGAAATGATGGATCCACAGTGGAGTTTTAGGTCAACATTAGATAAGTAGGAGCTGAACATATACTAAAGAGCATTTAATTTATATTATGGCTGGGAGGGGATGTTAAGGGTATATTGGAGGCAGTTTTTAATGAAAGTTTTATAGTTTTCTGCTTTATGGCTAGCTGTAAACGGCCAAAAGTCCATGTTGAATTTGCAATGTACAAATAATGTAATCAATCAATAAATCTAATTATAAAGTTGGTAATGTTTCTGAATATTTTGAGTTCTTCTGTCCCTACCATTCTATAATCTAATTTGGGATTAAGAAAAATGGTTGGTTTGCTTGTTGACATGTTTTTTATAGATGTAGCTATTTATGACACCAAAGGGTAGATATAAAGCCTCCTTGGTTTATTACATTTATCTCTTTTCCATACATAACTCATAATACATAACTTACTTGTTCCTTTAGAACAGGAATGTCAAACTCGAGGCCTGTGGGTCGGATCTGGCCCGTAGGGGATTTAGATCTGTCCCTCGGGGCTGCCCTTGAAACAATGAAGGACTGGCCCGTGGTGCCTCTGCTAGTGAAAACGGAGCTCGGGAGGGCTGCATGTGGCCCTCCCAAGCTCCATTTTTGCTGGCAGAGCACTTCAGGAGGCCCCTCCAGGTACCCCTGACACAAGTGATGTTGAGCTGGCCATGCCCACACTGTTCAGACCCACCCAGCCCCCGAGGTCAAACAGAACCCTGATGCCGCTCTCAATGAAATTGAGTTTGACACCCCTGCTCTAGAACGTCAGTTAATAGTTTCTCCTAAAGCAGTGATGGCAAACCACTTTTTCCTTGGGTGCTGAAAGAGCATGCACATACATGACAGTGTGCGCGTATGTGCTGATACACATAATGCAATGCCCTCCCGCAGGCCCTACCCCCATGCATGTGCATGCGACCCCCGACACATGCGACCCCCATTTTCGTACTACCAGGCCTCCCTGAAGCCTGCTGGGACCAAAAACAGGGTGGGGAGGCGCACTTCACCCCACTATGCCCCGTATTTGTGCTACCAGGCCTCCCTGAAGCCTCCTGGAACAAAAAATGGGGCACAGGAGAGGCGCCACCTCCCACACATGCGCTTGTGACCCCCCATCCCCCACGCATGCACTCCTGACCCCCCCACTTGCCGCGCATGTGCATGTGTCTCCTGGAAGAGGCCCGAAAATCAGCTGGCCGGCGGGAGGTATGCAGGCATTCACGGTGGAGTTGACCTGGGTGTCGACTCGCATGCCCGCAGAGAGGGCTTTGCGTGCCACCTGTGGCACCCGTGCCATAGGTTCGCCATCACGGTCCTAAAGCAACAAGTGTAAAGCCCCTTTTTCAGATAGTTCATCTGAATAATCAAAGTGACGGCAGTGGCAACGGATGCTCAAGTGAGTGCCTTGTGCATACATACATGCTGGGGAGTGAAGCAAGTTGCATAATGTTTGGATAATCAAACTAAGATCAGGAGTCAGGTTAGTTTTACTCGGCCAGCTGCTCTTTCAGTTTAACTTAAGTTCGTGTGAAAGGAGAATGGTAGTGATATTTGTGATACAGTGATACAACTCACTGAGCAGCAAATTATCTGATCACATTTCAGCCTAGAGTTAGGTCTGCTAGAGTCAGGTGTTTAAAGTCTGGCCCAGAGGTGGGTTTCAGCAGGTTCTGACCAGTTCTGGAGAACCGGTAGCGGAAATTTTGAGTAGTTCAGAGAACCACTGAGGCGGTAGTGAGGCCTCTCCTCAAGAAGCCTTCCCTGGACCCAGCTGTATTGGCGAATTATCATCCAGTCTCCAACCTTTGCTTTTTGGCGAAGGTTGTTGAGAGTGTGGTGGCATATCAGCTTCCCCAATATCTGGAGGAAACCGTCTATCTAGACCCGTTCCAGTCTGGCTTCAGACCTGGATACAGCACTGAGACGATTTTAGTCGCATTGGTGGATGACCTCTGGAGGGCTCGGGACAGGGGATGTTCCTCTGTCCTGGTTCTTTTAGATCTCTCGGCGGCTTTTGATACCATCAACCATGGTATCCTGCTGCGGTGGTTGGAGGGATTGGGGGGGCACCGTTTATCGGTGGTTCTCCTCCTATCTCTCTGACCGTTCGCAGACGGTGTTGGCAGGGGGGCAGAGATCGACCTCAAGGTGCCTCACTTGTGGGGTGCCACAGGGGTCGGTTCTCTCGCCTCTCCTGTTCAACATCTATATGAAGCCGCTGGGTGAGATTATCCGTGGTTTCGGGGTGGATTACCATCTGTACGCTGATGATACTCAGCTGTACATTTCCACCCCGAACCACCCCAACGAAGCCATCGATGTGATGGTCCAGTGTCTTGAAGCCGTGTGGGTCTGGATGGGGAGGAACAGGCTCCAGCTCAACCCCTCCAAGACAGAGTGGCTGTGGGTTCCGGCATCCCAGTACAATCAGTTTACACTTTCGCTGACTGTTGGGGGTGAAGTATTGGCCCCCAGGGGGAGGGTGCGCAACTTGGGCGTTCTCCTGGACGATCGGCTGTCCTTAGAAAAACATTTGATGGCCGTCGCCAGGGGAGCATTTTATCAGTTTCGCCTGATTCGCCAGTTGTGCCCCTTCCTTGACCGGGACTCCTTACACACGGTCACTCACGCCCTCGTTACTTCCCGCCTGGACTATTGCAATGCTGTCTACATGGGGCTCCCCTTGAAGAGCACCAGGAGGCTCCAGCTAATCCAAAATGCGGCTGCGCGAGTGATAGAGGGAGCACCGCGCTGCTCCCATATAACACCTATCCTGCGTGGCCTGCACTGGCTGCCGGTAGCCTTCCGGGTGCAATTCAAGGTGTTAGTGACCACCTTTAAAGCGCTCCATGGCTTAGAACCGGGATATTTACGAGACCGCCTTCTGCCACCGATAGCCTCCCAACGACCTGTGCGCTCCCACAGAGTGGGCCTTCTCAGTGTGCCGTCGACCAGACAATGTCGGTTGGCGGCCCCCAGGGGGAGAGCCTTCTCTGTGGCAGCACCGGCCCTTTGGAATGAGCTGCCTCCGGGGTTACGCCAAATCCCCAACCTCCGGACCTTCAAACGTGAACTGAAGACTTTATTATTTCATCGTGCGGGACTAGCCTAAGTACATTTTAATTGTAATTTTAAAGGGGTTTTATGTCGGTCTATGACCATTTTAGTTGATTTGGCCTACTAAATATTTGTTTTTAATTCTTTTTAAATTTGTTATTTATATTCTGTATTTTAATATGGCTGTAAACCGCCCTGAGTCTTCGGGAGAAGGGCGGTATAGAAATTAAATTATAAATAAATAAATAAATAAATAAATAAATAAATAAATAAATAAATAAATAAATAAATAAACCAGTAGTAAAAATTCTGATTGCCCCACCCCCATCTATTCTCTGCCTCCCAGGTTCCAGCTGATCAGGAGGAAATAGGGATTTAGCAGTAACCTTCTTGTCCCAGCTTCTGCCAACCTAGCAGTTCGAAAGCACGTAAAAAATGCAAGTAGAAAAATAGCGGCCACCTTTGGTGGGAAGGTAACAGCATTCCGTGCGCCTTTGGCATTGAGTCATGCCAGCCACATGACCATGGAGACGTCTTTGAACAGCGCTGGCTCTTCGGCTTTGAAACAGAAATGACCACCGCCCCCTACAGTCGGGAACGATTAGCACGTATGTGCGGGGGGAACCTTAACCTTTACTTTTTCCCCTGGATTGGGGAGGGAATGGAGATTTTACAGTATCCTTCCCCTGCCACCCCCACCAAGCCACCCCCACCAAGCCATGCCACACTCACCAAGCCACACCCACAGAACCGGTAGTAAAAAAATTTGAAACCCACCACTGGTCTGGCAATTTGTATGAATCAGAAAATGAGGATAATTTAGCACCCTTGCATTTAATGAACCACATGTTCTGTTCTACCAACCCAGAAAATGTTCATTGTCTCGAACTGCTTGGAGGAAACCTAATGTTGGTAGTGAAAGGGGAGATAATCAAGTTCAATAACCCATTTTCCCCACCAACAACTTGGGTGCTGATTGGACCTATAGAATCTGGGCTTGCGTAATAATGTAAGAGAGAGAGGGAGGAATATTCTGATCCCAGAGTAGTGTCAGCTGTCATCTTCCAACTCAACAAACTTCCAGTTCCCTGAAAGAGGGATAAGGGATAAAAAACAAGGAGCGTCAGCAAATTAAAACAAAAATCAAAATCTGGGCTTTATTGAGGGGGAAAAATGGGGGGAAAAACAGATGTGTTTAAGTAAAATCATGTAGGGTGACTTAATAAATATATAATCGGAGAATAGAGACTAATAATTTCCCAGATATGCCCCCCTCTGTAGAGACCTAAGCTTTTAGGCAAATGCAGGCCTAACAAGGGCTGAGCCCACATCAATGGGAGGCCACCAGACCGGATAGGGAAATTGAAAATAAAAATCCTGAAAGGATGCAATAGGAAACCACTTCATAGAGGCCAAAAATGTCTCCAAGAAGTCACTGGGGTTTTAGTTCCATCTTCGAAGGTGACTTTGAATGTTGCTTGTAAAGCAGCTATCAGCTAGTACAGACGTATCCAACCTCGGCAACTTTCAGCCTGGCGAACTACAACTCCCAGAATTCTGGGGGATTCTGGGAATTGAAGTCCACCAGGCTGAAAGTTGCCAAGGTTGGAGACCTCTGAGCTACTACCTTTCAGCAGGCTTTATTTGCTTGCTCTGTCATTGTCCTCAGGTTTCAATCGGGTCTCAGCCTCCCTACGAGTGCCGAATGTATCAAATGTACAGCTGTTCTGTGAGTCAACCAGGGCTGCACTCTAAGCATTCTGAAAGGGCAAACTAAGCACACTTTTCTATTTGTGTGAATGAGCCCTCGCCGACAATGCTGAGGAAAGAAGAGGTTTGAGAGGTTTTACTTCAGACTTAATGACTGACTTCTCACATTTTATTAAAGGATAGTCTAGTTGCTTAATCATAATGCTCTGAGGTGACCATATCTGGGTTGCAAAATTACAGGTGACCACTAGGTGGCAGAAAAGTTATACATTTTAACACTCTCTATTACCATCTTGTGGTCAGCAGATCCTTTGCAGTCTAAGAACAATAAGTTTGGTTTGTCCAACATGCTGAGTAATAAACCACAAAGCAGCATATGCTTATGCCACAAAGCAAATCGTGCTCATGCCACACTCTAAACCAGATCCAACCAATCACAATTAGTGCAATGCCTCAACTCTGTCCCTATACAGATAATCCTCAGCTTACAGCTGTTCGTTTAGCAATAGTTCGAAGTTACAACAGCCTCAGAAAAAGTAACTTAACTATCTGTCTTTGAAGTTATGAATAAACTTTAGATGACTGAGTTGCAAGTATTTCCCAAGTTAGGTGTTTCTTTCCTATTAATAGATACTTATTTTAGACAACATCCAAATGGCACAAAAATAGTGAAAAATACAGTAGTGTAATAATAAAATTATTTTCTATTGCTTAGTACAGTGGTCACCACTGTGTTCCTACCATTGGTAGTCCATGGGAAAATTTTGGTGGTCCACCGAAAAATTATTTGCATTTTTTATATTCCCCTAAATACTATTTTTCTTTTTAAAAAATTCATATTAGTGGTCCACAGGATTTAAAATTATGAATTTAGTGGTCCCTGAGGTCCAAAAGGTTGGTGATCCCTGGCTTAGTACACTTATTTAGGGCCTTTACGTTTCCCAATATATCCTACCCCCTTTTCGTAATGCTAATGTAAAATAGCTGAATAAATTGTACAATTATCTCTATAATCTAGTTGGCAGTAACATTATTTTTATAAATATATTTACAGTTATTCTGGTTTGTCTCTTCTTAGTTTTCTGTCCTTCACTTCCCTTTATAGTTCCCTAACTGGGGTATATTAATACCATTAGTGGAGCACCTAAGTATTTGAATACCATCGGCATTGACATATTTGCCATCAGTCAATTGCAAAAGGCAGCTTTACTCAAAACAGCTTACATTCTGTGACGATGCCTCTAACATATCAACACCTGCCTATTCCAGGTTCTTGGGGAGGACTTGATAGGAGATAAAAGTGCCAAATCCAATCTGAACATCTGGCTGACTGTTCAACGAACCACAATAATTATTTATTAAATAACCCATTATGTGACTGGGAATATTTGTTTTCTGTTTACAGCACAATGAAAGCTATCTATTTAAGAAATACACATACTTTCTATATATATATATATAGAATATATATATTTCCATATATTTCACTAGCATTACGTCTAGAATTAGTATGACTAATTAATAAATACTTAAATCACAAGTTCACATAGCCTATCCTCCATATTCCTTCCTATAGGTATGCAAAATGGCTAAATAGCTATTCTTCTAGAAAACACTACTCTCATACAAGACCCACTTAAATGATTGGGTGCAGCATATATAGGGCTACATACATGTATAAATTTAATAAATAAAATAAAATCAATAAATGTAGAAGCTGCAAAAACTTGGGTAACCACTAGATGGCAATACAGAGATTCATAATGTAATGTAATGTGGTGACCAACACTGGATATTCGACATCCCCATGATGATGATGATGATGATGATGATGATGATGATGATGATGATGATGATGATGATGATGATGATGATGATTTAATTTCTATACCGCCCTTCTCCCGAAGGACTCAGGGCGGTTTACAGCCAAATATAACACAAATAAAAATTACAATATACAATTAAAACCAATTTTAAAAAACCTATTCAATTTGGCCCATTAATTAAAATACACAATAAAACCTTAAAAAACCCCATTAAAATTAATAATAGATTTCTATTTTATGCCAGTCCTGCACGGAAGAACAAGTACGTCTTCAGCTCGCGGCGAAAGGTCCGGAGGTCAGGAAGCTGTCGAAGTCCTGGGGGAAACTCATTCCAGAGGGTAGGTGCCCCCACAGAGAAGGCCCTCCCCCTGGGGGTCACCAGCCGACATTGTTTGGCTGACGGCACCCTGAGGAGGCCCTCCCTATGGGAGCACACAGGTTGATGGGAGGCAAACGGTGGCAGCAGGCGGTCCCGTAAAATATGATAAATATGATTTTACCATCAGGAGTCCTGATAATCCTTCTGTAGTTTATGGAAAGGGACAAGCTTCCATCAGAGATTTTCTTCATGCTTTGCCTTCTAACATCTGGGCTCAGGTTCAACATTCCATTTCCATCGGAAACCCCAGCAGATGCCATCAATCTTCTCTATTTCCATGGAGAATTAGAGCCTTGTTCATAGAGCTGTGATGTCCTGGTTCTAACAATTAAAGTTCTTTCATTCTCACCACCAAGCCAATGCAAACATGGCTCCTGGGCTCTGCTCCCTGCGCTCAGAAAAGCTTTCAAATGAAGGTTTATTGCATACACGTGTTCCACATATAGTATTCGCTTACTTTTTTTTTTTTTTTTTTTACAATCAATCTTCCCTGACTAGCCCCTCTCAGGAGGATTTTGTTGTGGCAGCGGTTTGCAGACACCAATTTCATTTAAACATGCATTTTAAAGGCTGGGGGAACTATCATGAGGTTACGGCGGTGCTATTTATATGCATTATTGTCCAACCTGAAACTTTAATGGTATAAATTCAAAAACTGAAACGGGTTCTAAATCAAAACTTATTTCCATTGAAAGTTTGGGAGAAGGGCTTTTCTGTTCTTTATTTCAGCTGTCTTAATTAAAGAGGTGCAGGAACATTCCTGTGTGAATATAATATCCAGAAAATTAGATGATATATTCATCTATAGCCCACTTGCAAACCATCTGAGTTCCTTTGACAATGGCTGAAAATGTTCATCTTCAGCCCGGGTTTTAAAAATGCATACTTTAATGTTTTTTTTTGATCCAGAAAGAAGTTTTCTCATCTATATTTGGAGCTGTTTTTCCTTTGTTATTTTTATAAGCTTGGCGAATATCCCACCATCACCAGCCCCAATGGGTGCAAAGGGTTGTTCTCTGAGCCACCATATCTGGGGTGGGGTGGGGTGAATCTGGATTATCACTAAAAGCACTGGTAACAGCAAAAGGCTTGACTATTATGCGGGGGTCTCCAACCTTGGCAACTTTCAGACTTGTGGACTTCAACTCCCAGAGTTCCTCAGCCAGCAAAGCCATTGTCAAAGGAACTCAGATGGTTTGCATGGAAATAGAGAAGATTGATGGCATCTGCTGGGGTTTCCGATGGAAATGGAATGTTGAACCTGAGCCAAGATGTTAGAAAGCAAAGCTTGAAGAAAATCTCTTATGGAAGCTTGTCCCTTTCCATAAACTGCGGAAGGATCATCAGGACTCCTGATGGTAAAATCATCATGGGGATTCGAACATCCAATGTTAATCACCACATTACAAAAAAGATCTTGAGACTATGCAGAGGAGAGCAACTAAGATGATTAAAGGCCTGGAGATAAAAAGATATGGAGAACGGTTGCAGGAGCTATGTATGGCTAGTCTAGAGAAAAGAAGGACTAGGGGGTGACATGATAGTGGTATTCAATGGAAAAATCCGATATTTTTTTTTACTACTGGTTCTGTGGGCGTGGCTTGGTGGGCGTGGCAGGGTAAGGATACTGCAAAATCCCCATTCCCTTCCGACTCCAGGGGAAGGCTACTTCAAAATCTCCATTCCTACCCCACTCCAGGGGAAGGATACTGCAAAATCTCCATTCCCACCCCACTCTGGGGCCAGGCAGAGGTGGTATTTGCTGGTTCTCTGAACTACTCAACATTTCTGCTACCAGTTCTCCAGAACCTGTCAGAACCTGCTGAATTTCACCCCTGGTGGTATTCCAATATTTGAGGGGCTGCCACAAAAGGTTAACTTATTCTCTGAAGCACCAAAAGGCAAGGCAAGAAACAGTCAAGGAGAGAAGCAACTTGGAATTAAGAAGAAACTTCCTAACACCAAGAACAATTAACCGATGGAACCGCTTGCCTTCACACGTTGTGGATGCTTCATCACTGGAGGTTTTTAAGAAGAGACTGGGCAGCCACTTCCCTCAAATTATAGAGTCTCCTGCTTGAGCAGGGGGTTGGACTAAAAAACCTCCAAGGTCCCTTCCAACTCTATACTGATTGATTGACGTTTCATAGGAAAGAAATGCCTGTTGCAGTGAATATGGAAGCAGAGGGAACATTCAATGGATAGAAATAGGCAGTCAGTGGGGACAATCAATGGAGCTCTCTCTTAGTGGATTAAACCAGATTCTGTTTGAGGAGACAGGAATCTGTTTGGGAGTGAAGAATGACTCTCCTTGTGTGGCTTTTACAGTTCTTTGCACGTCTATTCCAGTAGTGGGTTCCACTTAACTTCGCTACCGGTTCGGAATCAGGTTTTGCTCGTGTGTGGTGCTTCTGCGCATGCGCAGAATCTTCTGCACATGTGCAGGGCATCTGTGATGACATCCCAGTGGGTGGGTGGAGCCTCCAGCCACCGCCACTACTGGTTCGCCCAAACTGGGGCAAACCGGTAGAAACCCACTACTGGTCTATTCAGAACAATGTTATTATATATTATATACATTATTTTACATATCACTGATGTTTCAAATAAACATATTTTAACTAGTCAGGTGAAAGCGTGCTATTAAATCCTGCCTAGAAAAAATTTAAAAGTCAGTTTAGGAATAAAATTCAAGGATCAAGACAGAGCAAACGGTGTAAATAATTTTGCATTCTTTCATAGAGTTTCAGAAATTGATCCTGTATCTAAAGGCAAGCTCTGAATACATTTCATGTAACTGAAGAATGAGAATGAAATTAAATAAATTCTAAAAAGTAAAGCAAACATTCTTATGGATAGACTGAATACCTTTCTGAGGTCTACATTAATGAGGTTTTCTTGGCAAGAACACGGGAGTGATTTGACATTAATTTCTTGCAAGATGTTTTTATAAGTTGCCCAGTCGACAATCAGATCTGGCTTTGGTCTCTCATGTACTAACCAGGTTCATTTATGCTTAACAAGGTCCTCCAGATACTGGCAACTGCTCTGTAGCAGCAAAGTCCAAGTGTCCAGTCACTGCCACATGTTACCCATAGGAAGACTCGAGACCAGGAAGGTGAGAGAAACAGACTTTAATGATGCATCAGAGCCCAGTGCATTCAAACAGCAAAATCTGGACTGCCCGGGATACGCCCGAGCAGGTGTTCTTATAGACCTTAATTCAAAAAGCAGAAGTAACTATGGAAAATTACAGAAAATACAGTTTCATGTCAAACAATACATTGCGTGTAGCAAAAAGCACCTAATATCCTAACATGGTAACGGTTGAGCAAATATCATACACCACCCACATGGCTTCCTGTTATGTTCCATTTCTTGTAAGTTTCAGAAATGTTCCGGTACAGCTGGTACCTTTAGTTCCTCTTTTATATTGAGGTTACAAAGCGGCTAATCATAAAGTATATAAAATATAAGGCAATTGAATATCAAGAGATAGGTAAAAAGTACAAGTAACCTATTAAAGGGAGAACAACTTATGAATTTAGGGATCACTCGGCCATTCCCGTCTCATTCCCCCCTTTTGAAGATTCAATTAGACCAATCACGTGAAACTTCAACATAGGGAGAGTCACTTTCCACATCCCAAGCATACAACACAGTAGTTGAAGGGGGGCGTTTCTTCAGTCTGAACCGGGGCCTGAACAAAGTTAAGAGACCTGGGATACACTGTATGCAGCAACAACAACCGACCAAAGCAATGATGATAGAAAAAGCAATGGGTATAATACGCTTCACCCACCCAAAATCAGGAAGCCAAGACCATAGCCAATCCCAAGGGGACTGTAATACAGTAGTATCAATAGGGTTCTCAGCAACCACAGTTTCCATGTGGTGCACAGTAGCGGAAATATTAACCTTGTAGTCCGTGATGTACACACAACAATGAGAATGAATCAAAGCACAGACCCCTCCCTTTGCAGCTAAAATAATATCCAAAGCATACCTGTTCTGCAAAACAACTTCCCTGATTTGTGCAATTTCCACATTAATCATTTTCAAAGCCTTGATAGTATCATTAAACAAAACAGTAGTCCAATTTGACAAAGCATGTAGATCCCTGTAATTCATGGCCACCCCCAAAGGGGGAAGAGCAGCTCGGGAAAGTTGGGTTTCAAGATAGTAATTAATGGGCTGTTGAACATCTGTATCTCTACGATTCCTTAGCCGGCCCTTTGGACGGCTGTCAGATATTATAACAGACGGGGCAACGTGTCCTAGAGTACAACGACCAGACCACCATGGCGGGATACGTTGGTATGCCCTCCTCCCACACAACATCCAAAAATCACCTATTATATTTATTGTGTGATTCTGCTCCGCAGTGACCTGTCGGACCATGGCCCTTATAATATTACAAAGGGGAAAGGAAGTCCGGACTTTAGCCAACTCCCGGGATGTTTGGTAGTTCGGACAGCCTATACTTATTGAGCAGCCACCAGTTAGCTGGTTGGTGCAGGCAAACTCAGTAAAGTTATGGAGGTATTCAGTGTATGTGCCATTGAGATAGGTGTTGTTTCTATACATAATGGGAGTCAGTACAAATGTGGTCCTACAGTTGGGGTATTTTCCCACCGCCAGCGAAGCAGTCCCGGTAGTATTAGTAAATTCCCAACAGAATGCTGCCTCCTCTTGGATTCTGCTGGCAACAGCCAGAACGGGAGCAGGAACATCATCACTTTGCAAAATACCTGCTCTACCCCGAAACCAGTTCCAATTGTTCTGGAGCCAGATGGTTTTATTAAATGGGATGGCATGTATTATAAGTCCCCCTTTTGCATGTGGAGGAACATGCATACAAATCCAGCAATCCGTCTTATTCACTATACGGGATATATTTTGTACGTCCAAAAAATACGAATTACGGTCCCAAGCAAGGGTCAAGGGTGATGACACAGCGGACACCGAGGAGGTGAAACTTACTGAACGCGCCCTCCGTGGGGACCGTTTCGGAGTCCAAGGGATGTCAAGCACATGGCACATAACGGTAGAATTGTAACCATCCCAAGAATCCCAGAGGGTCCCATTCAAGGGCAGCCTACAACGCCAAAACCGCCGCCCCTTGTGTTCACACGGGGAGAGGCCTTCCTCCATTTGGCAGTCTGGGATCCGCATTTGACTATATGTAAAGTGAATAGAATTAGGGAGATACAGAAAGCATTGGGAGCAAGGAGGAAAGGGCCCATGGCCATCCACCGGGACCCCATTCCCCCCTGGCGAAAAGGAGTCATCCCAACCAGTAAGGTTGACCGGATCAGAAATAGGGGACAACCCCGGGCGCCGATCAAAATAGAAAACCTTAAAAAGATACATAGTATTAATAACAATGCATAAGAAAAGGAGTACTGTCATAAGCCATACAGAAGGCACAAGGTAACGCCTAATGCGTGCAGTGTCCCGTAATCTAGAAGCGGAGTCCATGTTTGTCACCGGAGCGAGCACCGGAACGAAGATTGTAGTGGCCCGTGCAAGTATCAGCTTCCGGAGTGATACCCACAGGGGAGATGTCAACTGCGGGGCGAAGACGAGCCGGGCGAGAGGGAGCCTTACGAAAAGCCAACTTCAAGGGACGTGCCGGATCAGCGGTGACGGACCAGGAACCAGGAGCAGCCAATTTCACGCGTGTCCAGTGGATCCACGACTTGACCTCAGCAACCTTAACAGCAAGGGGAGAAGACATAACAACAGTATACGGTCCTTTCCACTTAGGGGCCAAAGGCTCCTGCTTCCAATGTTTGACCCACACCTCTTGGCCAGGTTTAATATTATGAACTGGAGTGACAATAACATGGGGACGACAAGACAACACATACGTCTGCAAACGGCGGACCATGGCATTAAGGGCTTGCAATTGTTTCCATTTGAGAGTATCACCCAACTGAGGAGTCGTCAAATGAAGGCCTGTAGGAGCAACCAGATTCGGGATTCTGCCATATAAAAGTTCAAAAGGGGAAACATTGAGGGTCTTACGAGGTGCACAACGAACAGCAAGAAGGGCCATGTTGAGTGCATCCGGCCACTTAAGATGAGTCTCTTGACAAATTTTAGCTATCTTATCCTTAATGGTTCGATTAAACCTTTCAACAAAGCCTCCAGAACACGGATGGAAACTACAGTGCAATCTCCAGTTGATACCCAACATACGAGAAATCTTCTGAGTTGCCTGGTGAATAAATTCAGGGCCATTATCAGATGAGATGCGTGTCGGAAGGCCATAACGTGGAATTACAACTTGAAGTAAGGCCTTCGTAACCTCAGCCGCCTTTTTCGTTCTAGTGGGAATAGCCTCAGGCCAGCCGGTATAGGTACAAACAATAACTAACATAGCAGTATAAGACCCTGATCGTGGCATGTCTGTAAAGTCGATCATGAGGGACTCAAAGGGATAACAGCCCTTAGGTTGGTGGCCCTGGGGCAAAGAGGGTCCCTGCCGAGGATTGTTGGCGGCACAAGTAGAACACCGAAGAACCACATTAGTTGCCAAACTGTGGACCTTATCAATATACACCTCTCGGAGCAAGGCTTGTGCTAAGGCAGACTTCCCCAAATGTAGTTGTTGATGCAAGGAAGAAGCAACGTCCCACGCCAACTGTTGGGGAACAAAACACGATCATCCGGCAGGATAAACCAACCACAACCAAGGAGGCCTCTAACGATTTAGCCTGAGTCACTTCCACTGGAGTATACGACGGGGATGTCGTGGACGGAGGCGTCCACAAGGGACAAAGAGTCTGAGATAGCAAAAATGCAAGAGCAACAGAGCGGGCGGTGCGATCAGCCTTATTATTACCACGATCAATATCAGAAACCCCTTTCTGATGACCTCTACAATGCATTATTGCAACTTCTCGGGGAGCCCATACACTGTCTAGGAGCCGCAGAATGTGAGATCCATATTTTATATCCTTGCCACCTGCTGTTAACATTCCCCGCTCTTTATAAAGGGCCCCATGAACTTGGACAGTTAGAAAAGCATACTTAGAGTCCGTATAGATGTTGACCCGCAAATCATAGGACATTTCAAGGGCCCTCGTTAAGGCGTGTAGTTCAGCCAATTGGGCACTAGTGCCAGGGGGCAGTGGTTGAGCCTCCCAAACATCCTCCAGTGTCACGACGGCATATCCAGCCTTCCGAACACCATCATGAAGAAAACTTGAACCATCAGTGTAAAGCGTGTAGTCCGGATTAACAAGGGGCACATCTTTCAAGTCCGGGCGACTCGAGAAAGTCTCCTCAATCGTCTGCAGGCAATCATGGGACGCCTGCGAGTCAGGTTCCGGAAGCAGGGTGGCCGGATTCAATACATTAGAATGCACCAGGCGAATTGAAGGGTTATGAGTAAGCATAGCTTGATATTTTAACATTCGGGGGTTAGTAAGCCAAAGGTGTCCCTTATTGTCCAACACAGCACGTAAAGTATGTGGAGTATGAATTTCTAAGTCATGGCCAAAGGTCAACTTATTGGCCTCGTGCGTGAGAAGGGCTGCCCCCGCAACTGCCTTCAAACAGGTGGGCCACCCGTTCGCAACATTGTCCAACTGCTTAGACAGGTACGCGACGGGGCGAAACCATGTCCCCATCCTCTGCGTGAGCACACCAACTGCCATGTTTTGTTTCGTGTCGACAAAAAGTTGAAAAGGTTTCTCCAAGTCAGGCAGGGCAAGAGTAGGTGCTTGAGTTAAAGCGAGCTTCAAATTGGTGAAACTTTGTTGTTCCCCTTTCTCCCACTTCAATGGTTCCTTATCCGCCCCTTTGGTGGCTTCATATAATGGTTTGGCCAGAATGGCGAAATTGGGAATCCAGATTCGACAGAAACCGGCTGCCCCCAAAAAACCCCGCAGCTCCTTGCGATTCTTAGGAACTGGCAATTGACAAATAGCTTCCTTTCGCTCATGGGCCAAGGTGCGGCTGCCCTGCTGAATATCATAACCCAAATACCGGACCTTGGGTAAAACCAACTGGGCCTTCTTCTTGGAGGCCTTGTAACCCAAGTCCTGTAAAAGATGTAGTAAAAGGGAAGTGTTCTCCCAGCAAACGTCTTCAGAAGTCCCAGTCACAAGGAGATCATCAACATATTGTAAGACAACATCAGGAGGAGGGATCTCCAAAGCCTCCAAATCCCGAGCAAGTGCAGCCCCAAACAGTGTGGGAGAATTCTTAAACCCCTGTGGTAAACGAGTCCAGGTATATTGTTGTTTCCGTCCGGTTATAGGGCTTTCCCATTCAAAGGCAAACAAGTGCTGAGATTGGTGGTGAATAGGTATTGTGAAGAAAGCGTCTTTTAAATCGATGACCGAAAACCAAGAAGCAGTAGGGGGTATTAGTCCCAAAAGAACATATGGGTTGGGCACGGTTGCGTGGATGGTAACAGTTGCGTCATTCACGCGCCTCAAATCCTGCGCCATCCTAAAGTGGCCATCTCCTTTTGGGATTGGTAAAATGGGAGTGTTCCATGGCGAGTCTATTGGTATCAGAATGCCGTAAGTAAGGTAAGGCTCAATAACTTTCTGAATGGACGCGACAATGTGTCTGGGATAGGCTCTTTGACGAATTCGGACTGGATTCCTTCGGGGAATTTCCTCAATCACAATAGGAGGATGGTGGCCAGCAAAACCTGGAGGATTATCTTCCGCCCACAGGTGGGGAACAGCAAAGTCCATCCACTTCCCACCCTGCGGGGCGTCCACGGCCACCATCAATCTCCACACTTCCTCCCGGGGAATATCCAGATTAACTTTGCCATATTTCAAATGCATTGAGCCATCGTCTGAAAAGGAGATTTGCGCCCGCAATTTACAAAGTAAGTCACGACCCAAAAGAGGCATAGGGCAGTCTGGCATATAAACAAATTGATGACTAATGGTGTGGCCCCCTGCAACACAATGAAGGGGCTGTAGAAAAGGTCTTTCAACTGCCTCGCCACTCACACCTTGGATATTGATAGAAGAAGTGGACGGCTGAGTCAAGGGTAGAGTCAAAACAGATCGAGTCGCACCAGTATCGACAAGGAAAGGGATCGTCTTGCCTCCAACTGTCAAGCGGACCACAGGTTCGGGGAGGCGCTCCAAACCCGGTCGGCCTCATTGCCACTCCTCCGCCTCGGCCAAACCGAGGAGGGGAGATCTCGGGAATAGGCCACGGCGACCTCGACCCCTTTGAGGACCTCTTCGAACACCTCGCAATCCAGTAGGGGGACTCCAGGGGCGGCTACTAGGACGGGCAAAATCTTCCTTATTGGGACATTCACCTTTCCAATGGCCTTCCTGTTTACATATGCCACATTGATTAGGCCCCAAAGTCCTTCCCGTCCCTCGGCCCCGGAGACCTCTGCCATCTCTGGGTCCACTCATCATGGCAGCCGCCAACAATTCAGCCTTCTTTTGCATCCTCTGGTCCTTCTTTTGTTCTTCACGAACTTCCCGGTTAACAAAAACCTTTCTAGCGACCTCCATCAATTCACTCAGTGGCTTGCCCAATGCCCCTTCGAGTTTCTGGAGTTTTTTCCTAATATCTGGGGCGCTTTGTGAAATAAAGGCCATTGCTAACATTCTGGCATTTTCTGGCAGAATTGGATCAATGGGGTATACATACGGTAAGAATCAATCAAACGAGAGTAAAAGGCTTCAGGACTCTCATTGGGCTCCTGTATAACCAAGGAAGGTTTTGACATATTTGTAGCCGGTTTCCCTCCCGCTCTTACTGCCTGAACAAATAGTCTCTGATATTCTTGTAATTCAGCCATGTGACGGTTGTCATACGGGTCCCACTTAGGGTCGGCAGACGGGAACCTTCGCTCAACCCAGTCCATGAGATTATACGGAACTGGCACATCCGGCTTTAAAATCTGGGTGGCAGCAACTCGGATCTTTTCTCTTTCCTCAGGATTAAACAAAGTCCCCATAAGTTGTTGCAAATCCATCCAGGATGGATTGTGAGTGTCAATGATTGTTTTGACAAGATCCGCCACTTCATTGGGTTTGTCACTATAAGGACCATAGTGGAATTTCCAATTTAACAAATCCGACGTGGAAAATGGAACATGCTGGAAGAGAGGAGTAGTTGCCACCTTATTGGGATCGTCCCTATCCACTAATAACTGATCCACTTGTCTCAAAGGAGCCGTGAAGACAGAGGGCGACGGCGGGTCAGTCCTGGACCTAGTTCGTGCAGCCACCGGAGAATCTTCTCTCTCTGGGGAAGCCACTGCCGCCTCAGCCCCCTTTTCTTCCCCTTCTTCTGATCCCTCAAGTGGAGGCATATCTGGGTCATGTGTTAGGGTCAAGTCTTGGGATCCTTTAAAGGAACTCACAGGGGAACATAACATCCGTCTCTCTGCTCCATGGCCACTAGATGTCAGGGACCGGACAGTCACAACAGATCCAGTAACTTCCCTTCTGCCATAGGACAGGTGACTTGAGGGTGAAGACTTCAAACGCCTTCTTGGAAAAGTATCCAAACTATGAGGAGGCATATATGGTGGCGGATGTGGAAGTTCTTCAGGGGCGCTTGCAAGGATTGGGGGAGTTGGCAATCGTCTCTTAGTCTCTTTTTCAGGCAGATTCCGGGACACCATCAGAAGGCATTGTTGATTTTTGCATTTCAAAAGCCAAGGGGGGGGTCTCCTCAGAAGATTGTACCAGACATCAATATAAGGAGCCTGGTCTGGATGGCCCTCAGTTGGATGAAACACCAATTGGTGGACCTTAAGGGCAATATTAACATCTAAAGTGCCCTTGTCAGGCCAGCCGAGGTCAAAGGTCGGCCATTCTGCCTCACAAAAACGCCTCAACTCGCGCCTACTCCACTCAATGCCATAGTCCTGAGTCATATAACCTGCCTTAAAATTCTTGAGCATACATTGTAAAGGTGTCAAGGGAACACTTTCTCCACCTCCCATGATCCACCCAGGGTCCCAGACAGAATAACAAGGGGAAAGGGATGAGAGAAAGGTAAGGGGTCCTTTTCTCTCAGAAAAACACAAGGATGTCCTGTCCACACAAACTCATCCGACCCAAGGACCCGGACGATCACGGTCTCCTGTGGGAACTGCGGATGACACGCACACACACAAACACACACACCTAAAGACAAGCCACCCACCTTTTTCTACCACTACGTATTACCCTGGAAAGAGAGGGAGATCAGGCCTCTCTGTCCGCTCTACCTTCTGAGCACGGATAAATACACCAGTAACCCCAGATACTTGCCTTTTGGAGTTCCCACCACCACGTAACTAGTTGTTAACAAGGCCTGGTCTCTGCACCTTCTCAACTGGTTCTTGGAGATGTCAGCCGCCGCTGCCGGAGTCACCCCGTCCCCAGGAAGTCCCTCGGATCAAGTTGTCCGTGCGCGCTGGGAAGTTCCTCTTGACAAGATGAACCCCGACACCGGGGTGGACAGTCCAGAGGGTCCCAAGACCCCTCAGTCTCCTGGCTGGCTCGCCAGAGCTCTAACCAAGGAATAGGTAGGCTTCGTAACCAAGTGGGACTTCCCTCCACCAGCTAAATTTTAAACACAGACAATTTTAAATATCAGAATTATCTATACCATCAGTGCAATGCAGTGATTGGTGATCACCTCAAATAAAGTTAGCATCAGTGTTCTAGAAAACTCCAAGTAAAAACTCTGAAGCAAGCATCTTTCAAAGTTCTATTTACTAGGATAGATAAACTGGCACATCTGGGAAAACCCGAATCTGAGAGGTCCGGGTTTCCCCTCAGTAAATCAAAACTCCCAAAACCATCCCCTCACTCCTCAGTTGATCACATGCTCCAATCACCATCCATCCCATCTCCAGACAGCATTCCAACCAGTCCTTCTCCAGATGCAGGATCGGCCTGACCTTGACTGACAGGAAGAATGCTATTATGTCTAAAGACAACCCCTTTATTAAATCCCCCCCTCCTACTTTCCCACACATGAGAAAGTGGCAGCATGGAAGCTTCCAGCCTAATATGGCTTCCAAAGCTGACAGATAGTATATTAGGCTTGTATGGTTATCAGATGGGAAATAAGTAGTGTTATCTTAATTGTGTAGAGCTCAACTCCATAGCATGTCCAATTACAATTGCAATACTCAACTAGGGAACGTTAAGACCACTCCCACCAACACTGACAGGGCAAGCCACTAGACTAGTATATACACACAGAGCAAACCCCACTCCCTCCTAGCATTGATGATGTTACCTTGTTTAGTAACAAAACATCTGTAAGAAGACAATCAAGGCCCATAGACAGCCCTGTGTTGATCAGTTAGAAAGACCAAGAGTAAGCACTGATCAATACATGCTGCTCAGCAAGAAAAGGAGACTCACAAATGTAGACCAGCACATATCAGTGCCAGCAGAGAGTTGCAAGCAGTAAGATATTTGAAAATTAGGTTCAAACAGTTGCTGGAAGGATTGGGACGTTCACTGGAAAGAATGGAATAAAGAATGGCCTTAAGAAATTCTGAATGATCTCCTGAATATTGTGACTTGATAGAATGCAAGACAGATGAGAACCCTTCAGGAAGCCCTAGAGCACAACAGCTTCACGGACTTAACATTCTCATATTTGAATGCCCCTTATTTTTTATTTTTTGAATTTGCTGCTTTGCCCTTATACATAACTCTAACAAAAAAAGGATCAGCCATGTAAGGTTATACGCATCAGGTTTTTCTATTTTTTACATGAAACAATTGTCTTGTTTGGTTTACGTTATGTCTAAGACTTCCGATTTCAAATGAACTCTGGATCAGTTCTAATATTAGGAAGGCAGGGGTAGGCTTCAAAAATTTTAGCAAGGGGTTCACTGCCTGGTTGCTGGGTGGGCGTGGCCATGGTGGGTATGGCCTAGTCAACCTCCTGAACCACAGCAGTGGTGGTGGTGGTGTTTTTGCCCTCCCCGGGCTCCGGAGGCTTTCCTCAAGCCCATTTCTGGCCTTCCCGAACTTTCAATAGGCCCATATTTTGCCCTCCCCGAGCCTCCGTGCACGCCCTGCACTTACCTGCATCCAAAACAGACTGCGTGGGGACTCCTGGGAGGGGTGGGACGGGATGGGCAGGGCCAGCCAGGAGTGGGATTTGGAGATTCTCCGAACTGCACAGAATCTTAGCTAGAAGTTCTCCCAAACCTCAGCCCACCCCTGAGCCCACATGCTGTGCATGTGGCATGCCCCAGAGCCAATCTTTAGGAAAGAGAGAGCAAAGAATGAAGTGGTTACAGCTTCCGTACTATTCTAATAATAAAGGAATGGTATCGGACTGTTTTTTATTACTCCACCTTTACATCTATCCGAGATGATAATATGATTATTAAAAAGTCTTGGTTGTTATTTTGCATAGGCAATAGTATTATCTTCTGCTTGTCTGGCCTGTTTAATGTCTCTTTTAATAGGAAGAGCAAAAGCCAGGACACCTGAACATTTCCAAAACCAAACAGAAACCTGCAGTGCAAAACCAAGCAGTTCTTACTGTCGACGAACGAACAGTTTCCCAAATGACAAACTGCCAAGAGGCATAAAAACCATGGTAAGCTTCATGCCAGTGTGTTTTACGCTAATGAAAATGGACCCAGCCACGAGCCTTTCTGGTTTAGGTACTCTGAGATATTAAAACCTTGGGAATGGATTTGCTCTCTAAAAAGTTTCTACCCCTTATTGCAATTGCACAAATTAAAAGTATATTGAATTGTTTTCCATTCATTACAAACCACGCAAGACAGCTTCTAATGCACAAGGCAATTGCCTACCGGTCCAGGCAACGGTTTCACCCTTGACGTAGCTCTCCTTTGTCATTTGAGAAGGCCCACATGTACCAACTGAGGAATGAAAAAGGCCAATTGGAACGCTGGAGAGTAGACTTGATCTAACTCAACCTTTTCAAATTACTACGCTAATTTTCAACGTATGAATTTAACTGTGGTGTTTGCCCCTCCATAAACAGGATAAATAAACACTATATCATTTTTACACTTGAACTGTGTTATGATTTTAATGCCAGCTTAGGTGAGATGAGGTCAGAGGATACAATTAAATGAATATGGTACCATCTGGATATTAGGGCCTCTTTAACCATGCTTGAGTGGTTTATCCATCAGCAACTCATGTCCTGCTCCATAAAAATTGATATCTGTTTTGTTTAAAGGTATTAAAATACAGTGTACTTTTAAAATTAAAGGCTAAAATATTGCATTGTTGCCAGCAGGTAGTTTTATACCTTATTCACGGAAACAGACATTTCTTATGTAGGGCTACAACTGTTACAGGACATTTAATCTCGTTGTTGATGTATACGCAAACACAGGCCCTGTAAAAGAAAGACCTATTGCACGATCAATCATGATATCATCTCTGTGAGAAAATAATTTAATACTATTACCTTCCTTGTTAAAGGGCTATATATCTGTTACACCTTTTAGCACAATTAGATTTGTCTGTGCAAAGCTGCTCAGGAAATGCTGCATAAACCTGTTTAATAAAAAGAACACAAAGCTACGAGGCTGCCACATTTTTTTTTTATTACAAGTTTGTTACTAATACTTTATGGCATTATATTGAATGTATTCCGTAATCAAACTAAATTGATACAGAATCAAATATTTCAACTGCCACTGGTAAAGGCAAATAAATAGCAGGGAGAGCAGATCTCTGGAAAAAAAAATCATTCATCAATATGCCTACAGACAAAGAGAAGAAAAGAAAATGAAACAAAAGTTAAAGGGCTGCCTATTTTAAAAAGTAACATTTGATTGCACATTTCTAGAAAAAGAAGAAAAGAAATAAGAATATCTAGCAAAACGTCAACAATACTTCTGCACAGTAATTTATACAGTTTAGTAATTTTTCTGTCAATAGGATACAAATAGCACTAATATATTACTATAATTCTTCATTTTCATTAAGACATCTGCCAAGTTCTCAAACCCTTTTTTCCATTTCGGACTTGACTTATAATTGCATAATCCCTTGGGGGAATGTCAATATTATTTTAATCAATTTTAACCACAATACACTATGGATGATTACATTGCAATATCATTTCCAAAGTTACCTCCTCCTATTCCTCATTTGCAAAGGGAGAGAATACAATGAACGTTGGTAAATCGCATTTCCAAAAAGGATCCAACTACAGCTGATTAGCAATCTTCCATTCTGAACTGTCACAGGAAAATACAGATATATTACATATTTACTCTCCTATCAAAGGACAAAAGAATGATCATTTTGATTGATTACTTGTTTGTAAAATATACTCTAGCTGGTCCATAGATTTGGAAGACTTCCTGTACACACTCATATGAAAACAGATTGATACTTTCTTGTGTGGAGAGACACACAATTACTTGTATGGCCAATCCCTTGGCCAATGAAGAATATTCTATCCTATCCTGTCCTGTCCTGTCCTCTCCTGTCCTGTCCTCTCCTCTCCTGTCCTGTCCTATCCTATTTATTTATTTATTTATTTATATTTATTTATTTTGTCATAACAATATAACAATATATATATACAAGCGTTGCATAAAGGGTTATATAATATATGAACGTATATATGAGGAGAAACGAGGTACTAAAAACATATATATACATGGGGGAAGAAACAGTAGGACAGGAACGGTAGGCACATTTGTGCTCTTATGCACGCCCCTTAGAGTCCTCTTAGGAAAGTGGTGAGGTCAACCGTGGACAGTTTTTGAGTAAAGCCTTTGGGGTTATGAGAAGAAACCACAGAGTCAGGTAATGCATTCCAAGTATATACAATTCTGTTACAGAAATCGTGTTTTCTGCAATCTAAACTGGAGCAGTTGACATTGAGTTTAAATCTGTTGGTAGCTCTTGTGATATTGTTATTGAAACTAAAAAAGTCATTGACAGGAAGGACATTACAACGGATGATTTTATATGCTAAACCCAGATCTTGTCGAAGGCGACGAAGTTCCAAGTTTTCTAGACCCAAGATATCAAGTCTGGTGGAATAAGGTATTTTATTAGTTTCGGAGGAGTGGAGAATTCTTCTCGTAAAATACCTTTGGACACGCTATCCTATCCTATCCTATCCTATCCTATCCTATCCTATCCTATCCTATCCTATCCCATTCCATTCCATGAAATCTGAATTCCTATGGACATCTGTTTCTCCAGAAATGATGACAATGGCTTATTTTGAACTTCCAAAGGTGGGATAAGTAAAATGTAAACATGTCACAATCAGCCAAGCTAGCAGCATTGAGTTCTTTTGAGATGTAGGCACATTTGAAATGTTGAAAACAATTGGGGGTAATCACATAAAACAACTGTTGTTATTGGGAAAGGTTGGCAGTAACTGTCCCAATGAACATAGCCTATCCCAAAGTATCCCTTTCAGCATTGTCCAAAGCACCCAAGAAAAATATTTTACCCCAAACTTAAAAAGTAACACTGAAGTCTGGTCTTCAAAATCTCAGTCTTTAAATGTCTGGGTTTTTTAAAATTCTGAATTCAAAATTATTAATTCCACAAAATTATTAAGTTAGTATTCTTATCTCTAAAACTGCAACTGAATGCTCATTTTATGAACGGTAATTGCTCAGATAAACGCATGAGTACTTTAGGGAAATATCCTATCAACACAAAAACATAAAGGATCCCTTAGGTAAAACACTTCTCACCCACCAAACCAAATTAGCTAGTCTGCATACTCCAAATAAAGGGCAAAGCAAAGAACCCTGTTGTCTCTTTCCCCATTACTTTAAATTCTGCCTTAAACAATCTTCAGCAGCCTCACTCATCGCCTAGTTCAGGGGTCCCCAAACTTGGCAGCTTTAAGACTTGTGGACTTCAACTCCCAGAATTAGCTGGCTGGAGAATTCTGAGAGTTGAAGTCCACAAGTCTTAAAGCTGCCAAGTTTGAAGACCTCTGTTGAAAAAACTGAGAAAACAACCTGCAACTCTACAGTATGCAAACACCAAATTGGGACAAGAAGACTGACAGCTCCAGAGGAATACGTAGCCTTTCAGGGAATATCTTCAGCACAGATCCAAAATCCCAGGTGCTGGGCTGACCACCTTGTGCCATGTCTGAAGTTTCACCAGTGGTATCTTTTAAACCAGAGAGTCCTACCTCAGCCATATTTTTTTATAGATTCATTCCAGGGCATTGATATAACATTTTAAACCTGTCAACTGATCATTTCTGACCTTGCTACAAAGACATCAATCTCTCTCTACCCCCCTCCCATCTCATTTGCCTGATAGACTTTATGTTGGCCTTCACAACAGGGTTACAGGTCATTAAATGTTACAGTATTAATGTGGCACAAACTTATGGGCCAGCCAAACTAAAGAACTGCATCCACCACATTCTAGTGTGTGAAAAAGTCCTGCTGTTAGTAGTTACAAAACAGCAAAATGCGGCTATACATGAGGGTGTAAAGAAAGCTGACCGCAGCTAACCTTTTCCATGTGGCACTCATGGAGCATTTATTCTATTATAGGGACAGTCCGGCTTGTTGGGGATTGCAAAATGGCCTATCTCAGAGAATTGTCAGCATTAAGCCATAGGCAGTGTTGAGGTTGGAGTCCCTGCCACAGCTAAAGAGCTGCGTTACACTCAGGAAGCCTTGATGCATCAGCAAGGTCGTAGCCTACCAAGAAATCTTGATTGGGCCTTCTGACCAGAATGTTACCTTAGCATAACTGAGCACCTCTAGAACCCCTGAAAATTTCACGTGCCACCAATGCAAGAGCTCAATTTGTCTTTTCTCAACACAGGACATGTCTGAGCTCCACAGAAAGGACAGGTGGTCTGAGCTCCACAGAAAGGACAGGTCTGAGATCCTGAGCAGGTGGTACCAGAAAGAGGAGATGGACAAAGTTTTGGTGATGCCAATAGTGGGGGAATGGAAGGGGAATATGCAGGTTCCGGGAAGAAATACCTTCTCCACAACCTTCTCACACTTATTGTGCCACTGCTGCAGATTTGCTACATTCATGAAGTGGGACTGAAGGTTTCAGCCCAGCAGTTTCCAACCTAGGCACCAAGCTGTGAAAGTTTTAAAATGTTTATACTATTTTTACATTTTGCTCATTTGCTTTGCTCTGTATGTTTTTCGTGCAAGGGGCAAGAAACCTATAGCCTGCTAGAGATTGCTTAATTAAGGGGTTTTCAAAATGTGCTTTGCCAAACTCCGACGTTTCAAAAGGACTTGATGGGGTTCTGAGAGAGATTAAGGAGGGAAAGAACAGTCATTAGGGAAGATTTCACCTTCACCATGTTTATGTGTTGGTCTCATTTTATCTAGGTTTTTGTTGTTGTTGTGGTTGTTATTAATTTTTATTCTTGACAATCATTAATGGTTTTCATGGTTTTACATTGTGCTTTTATTAGATTGTAAGCCACCCCAAGTCAATATTGAGATGGGTGGCATATACATTTAATAAATAAATAAATTTGAATACAATTTTTTGTCCCCACCTCTTGAATGGTTTTTTTTAAACTAACAGCTTCCATAGCCTAAAAAAGTTTGAAAAATCTTCACTTAACTTACCGCTCTCTATAGTCTTCACTACTCATCAGGCCAATGGGGAGTTACCGTATATATCAGGAATATGAATATCTATATCTATATCTATATCTATCTATCTATCTATCTATCTATCTATCTATCTATCTATCTATCTATCTATCTATCTATCTATCTATGTCTTGGCATTAGGTTTACCATTTGAGCCAGAGTCAGATCTGAGTGTGA
The DNA here is from genome assembly GCF_028640845.1 of Ahaetulla prasina. Classification (NCBI taxonomy): domain Eukaryota; kingdom Metazoa; phylum Chordata; class Lepidosauria; order Squamata; family Colubridae; genus Ahaetulla; species Ahaetulla prasina. The sequence goes on along the minus strand of NC_080539.1, from coordinate 226,381,720 downwards.
CAATAGTGGAGTAAGTGAAGGGAAGATTTCTATTAAGCCTTGACTATCTCATTGTTTACAGTCAAGAAAGAAAAGATAATAGGATGGGAATAATGGCGAAAAGCAAGGGAGGTTTAGAGGCGAGGAAATAGGGATGGATACCAAAACTAAGAGTAAGATTTATTAGTTCATGAAAAATTAGGAACAATGTTTGGTTATCCAAGGTACATATTTCCTGCACATATTTAACATAGCAGCTCTTACATCCCCCCAAACGCCTTTAGATACTGACCTTGGCAATATTACAGGCGTAATATTTTCCCAAGGCTGACTCCTTCCTGAACTGAGTCTCCAATATATTCTGAACAAACAAGCTTCCCTCACCAACAGACATACAGTAGCTATCTTCTTTCCCCACCTGCTTTTTCTTGAATGAGCAGATTTCTTGTATATTTTAGGCCTTTCAAATGTGATGTGCTGGGCACACACAATCCTGCTTAAAGAAACTATAAACCATTTGTTAATCATTGCTAGCAAGACAGGTGCATTTTCTTTACAAATTGCAGCGCAAAAGAAGTGCGGTGCTAGCATGGGGGTAATTTAAAGCTGTGTGTTTAAAATGCTCGACATATTTGGGGTTATTATTACACATGGTTTGTGCTACAGAGTCAAGAAATGGCTGGGAACGCTGCAGACCTGATTCTACCCATCGGTGGAATAAATCCTTGAATTAGGACGGCATTGAATCGACTTAAATAAATAGGCCAGTTGGGATATCAATCTCAGGTTGGGGTTATAAAGACACATTGAACACGATGCTCCTTCACAGATGCAAATTGCTCTTCTTTGGGTTTTCATTTTGTTGTTCAGCAGCACCAATGCATTTTACATTTCAGTATAAACGGCTGGAAAAATTGGAGATAATTTCTAATGAATCAACCACCCCCTTAGAATTACAGAATAACTAGCAATACAGTACAGGTAATCCTCGAATTACAATCAAAATGGAGCCTGTCCATAACAGTCATAACTTGTGGTGTTCATCAACTGGGGTGACCAACCAACCCAATTTTATGACCTTTTTTGCAGTGATTATTAAGCAGACTAATGATTCATTTGGGGCTCGTTTTGGTGAAAAGCAGAGTTTTGGCAACACCATCATAAAACGCAGTGTCGTGTCCCACTCCTCCGCTGACGGCCGGGTCAGGGAAATCCGAATCAGGCGTGCCTCTGCAGCTCTGCCAATGTCCTAGCAAAGGCCTTAGGGCAGGCAGGAGACCAGAAAGTGACTTCAGCAAGATATGTTTAGACTTTGCCTGACTCAGAGAATGCCAGAAAGCAGATCCTTTATATAGGCCATGGGGTGTGGTTCCATGACTCAGCACTTATCCAGGCCTGCCCTTCCCTTCCTTCTGTTGCCTCCGCCTATCAAGTCTTCTGACGCGAGGGTCACTCCAGTCTGCAGCTGTTGGTAATTGACCTCCCTCAGGCTCACATGCTGTGGAGGAAGGGGAGGGGTCTAGTTGCTCCGTTTGCCTGGGCATGGAGCCAGAGCTGCAGGCTGGAGGTATTTCTTCCTCTTCAGCCTGTCTGGGCATGGAGCCAGGGCTGGGGCCGGGAGGCATACTAGGACATTCCTCCGTGTTCGGAAGCAGATAAGAAGACCCCGGCTGTGGTGAGATCGGACGAGACACAACACGCAGTCATATGACAGTGAGAATGCTGCAAGTGCCTGTAAGTGCAGTCCAATAACTGGGGGGAAGGGCGACTGTCAGAATGTTGAATCCAGGTTGTGTCAAGCTCCTAGTGATCTAATCAGATCTAATACAGTAAGAAATTTTAAAAAAAACCTTTTTCAGGAGGATGTGCAAACTTCCACTTCTAAACAAAGCACTTGGCTACAGCCATCAACCTCTATTTGCTATGAACGCCTCTAAGGTCTATGAGAAAGTCAGAAGGTCAGCCCTATAAAGAAGACGAGACTACAAAATCAATACCATATAACTTTGATGGCGAATCTATGGCACACATGGCCAAAGTGGCATGTTTAAAGTGACCAGATTTCAGCGATGGCAAAGCGGGACACCATTGGGGGGGGCTGCGCATGCGCGCTGAGTCTTGCCACCTGCCTGAAGGAGGAGGAGCGGCTGCTGCTTCTTCGCTCTTCCAGGCAGGCTCGGCTCTCCTCTCGGCTCTTCCAGGCAGGTTCGGATCTCCTCGGCTCTCCTCTCCGCTCTTCTCTTCCTCTCGGGTGAAGTCAAGCGGCATCTCTCCTCCCACTCGCGCCCCCTTCTCTGCCATTCCCCCTTTTCTGCCTGCTCCTCTTGCATTGCTGCCTCCCATTTTCAGAATGGGAGTGAAACAAAAAAAAAAATCGGGACTTTTTGGAATTGCCGCGGGACGCAGGACAAATTATTAAAAAGAGGGACTGTCCCGCCAAAAGCGGGACGTCTGGTCACTATAGGCATGTTGCCTAGCATGTGCGGCAGCACCTGTTCCTCTTCCGGGTTTCTGGTGTGCATACATGCGCAACAATCAGCTGGCCTTTTTGCGTGTGGTAGTGCCGGAAACTGGAAGAGCTAGTCTTCCATTTTCCTGCATGAGCATGTGTGCGGGCCAGCTGACTGTCGCACATGCATGCATGCCTGAAACCCAAAAGACTAGCTGGCTGGCGTGCCACAAACTGGAAGTTTATTCCTGAGTGCGCGCATGCACCCTGGGCAGCTCCTTTTCTGGGTTGTAGCCCAAAGGAGTGTGTACACATTCCCCTTTTTGGCACTCGGTGCCAAAAAACTTCGCCGTCACTGCCATGTAACATGGCTGGCTGAGGAATTCCAGGAGTTGAAGTTCACAAGTCTTAAAGTTGCCAAGTGTGGAGACCCGCTGTATAGGTCTAAAACTACTTTTATTGGAACAGCTACAGTGACTGCATCTTGCAAGTCTGACTTTGTTCTGCCATCCCTTCCTTTATCTTTGTGTGAACTGGGCTTGTTTGAGGTATTTTTTTTCAAATGAGTTTCTTGGAAAGGACAACACAACCTAATGTAATGTACTAAAATCTTTGCTTTGTTTATTTAAATTGCTGATTTTGTAAAAAAAAAGAAAAAGAAAAGAAAAGAAATGACCATTTTGTACCATTAACCTTAACCCTAATCTCACAAGCATAAATCAGGAGACGCTTTCTACAAATGCTATCTCCCGATCTTTGTGGCACTGGGTGGCTTTTTAAACAGTGAAAATAATTCCAAATAATTCCAGCCGCTGGGTGAGATCATCCGTGGTCTTGGGGTGAGTTGTCATCTATACGCTGATGATACTCAGCTCTATATTTCCACCCCTAACCACCCCAACGAGGCTGTTGAAGTGATGTCCCAGTGCCTGGAGGCCGTACGGGTCTGGATGGGGAGGAACAGACTCAGACTCAATCCCACCAAGACCGAGTGGCTGTGGATGCCGGCGGCCCGGTACAGTCAGCTAATTCCATCACTGACCATTGGGGGCGAACTATTGGCCCCCACGGAAAGGGCTCGTAATCTGGGCGTCCTCCTGGATGCACGGCTGTCTTTAGAAGATCATATGATAGCCGTCACCAGGGGAGCCTTTCATCAGGTTCGCCTGATACGCCAGTTACGCCCCTTTCTGGATCGGGCTTCCTTATGCACGGTCGCTCATGCCCTTGTTACATCCCGCCTGGACTACTGTAATGCTCTCTACATGGGGCTCCCTTGAAGTGTGCCGGAGACTCCAACTGGTCCAGAATGCGGCTGCGGGTGATAGAGGAGCACCTTTGGCTCCCATGTAACACCCTCCTCGTAACCTGCACTGGCTCCCAGTGGTCTTCGGGTTCACTTTAAGGTACTTGTCATCACCTTTAAACGCTCCATGGCCTAGGGCCGGGATATTTCTGGGACCGCCTACTGCCACCATTAGCCTCTCACCGACCAGTGCGCTCTCACAGAGGGACTCCTCCGGATACCGTCAGCTAAACAATGTCGGCTGGCAACCTCTAGGGGAGGGCCTTCTCTGTGGGGCCCCTACCCTCTGGAGCAGGCTCCCTCTGGGGCTTCGTCAACTCCCGATCTCAAGTCCTTCCATGAGCTGAAGACGTTGCTGTTTCGAAGAGCAGGACTAGCCTGAATGTAGTTTTTTAAATTGGGATTTTTAAAAAAGGGGTTTAAATGAGGTTTTAAATTTGTATTCAAAAGTCAGAGCATCAATTGAATTCAACTATCTATTCTTTAGCTGTTTTTAATCTATTATATGTTTTCTGTTGTTGTTGTTTTTTGTCTGTGAACCGCCCTGAGTCCTTCGGGAGAAGGGCGGTATACAAATATAATAAATAATAATAATAATAATAATAAATGGCTGCACTGCTTTTAGAATTTTGAAGCTTGTCTTGTCTTTCTGGGACTCTTTTCTGATTTTTTGGCCTTGTACATAGAAAGTGGAGTCTAGAAGATTACCCTTAAAAGGACGGAGTACAATTGCTGTTTTAACAAATAAAGTGAGCCTTAGTTTAACTTGAAACTGAGCACATAAAAATAAAAGTAGGAGTCGGGAGTGATTTCCGGAGAACAAGTGATCGAAAGAACTTTATGGAAGAAGAGGCTTTTCCAGTTGACCAAAATCTCTCAGGCCAGAAGAGCTTAATTGAGACTAAAAGGGTTAAAGAAATTCTGACTATTTTACTACATGAAGCCTTGCACTGAGATGCACTTAGAACTTCCGTTTAAAAACATGTAATTGCTTCAGATTCTTTATATTATCATAACTCTTCAAAATTGATTGGTTTTTAGGTTTATGGAAAAATATGCAAATGTGCAGAGAAATATGAGGCACATTTCTCATAGTGGAAATAAAAGTAGTTGGCTGAGAATCCATTTGATTGCATTTGATTACAGAACAAAATGTAATTATTTAAGGTACATGTCTTGAGACTTCTAGAAGGGCATACAATACAAGAGAAGTATTTAGTATACTTGATTTTTGTTTGCCCGCATTTAAGCAGTCTGTTCACATATATTTTGACAGGCCAAAATATTACATGAAGTTGCTACAAGAGGACTTTGTACTTGGACCGAATCAAATATTATTCAGTGAATATTTTCATTGTGAAAAAGGGATGCTTCCGGGACAGATCCTTCCATGTATCTTTTTGCCCAATTTCTGGATATATACTGTATATCTGACTGATTGCACTGTTATCATTTTAATACTTAAATATCCTCCCCCCTCTTTCTGAGGGGTAAAATATCTTCCTACAGAGAAGCAGCTCCTTGGGCAGTTTGAGCTTACTGAGTTGGCGCAGAAAGAACATTCTTTGTTGTCCTTTTTTGATGATGTTTTTGATGTTAGCTGTCTATTTTAGATCTTGCGATATGATAGAACCTAGAAATTTAAAGGTTGCTACTGTTGATACTGTGTTGTCTAGTATTGTGAGAGGTGGACGTATGGAAGGGTTTCTTCTAAAGTCTACCACCATTTCTACGTTTTTGAGTGTGTTCAGTTCCAGATTATTTCGGTCGCACCACAAGGCTAGTCGTTCGACCTCTCGTCTATATGCGGATTTGTCATTGTCTCGAATGAGACCAATCACTGTTGTGTCATCTGCGAAGGAGGGGAGGTTGTGTTATGTGCATCCATACTATTAGGATTTGTGTTTTTCACATGCACTGCTAAGGCTGTTGAGATTATGCAAACATTACTACAGTACTGTAACGCAGATTTCATAAATTTGTTGAGTTGCTGTGCATGCATTTTATATACTGTACAATTTTATATCTTCTTGTTAAAACAATGCTTTTCATACAGTTAGGAAACAGAGGGAAATGGACAGGGTTTTTGAGGCTTCTGCCAATTAGCCAAATCTGATGCTTGATTTTGCTGATTTTATGAGATGATTCTGTCAAGAAGTACACCTAGGAGTACTAGTTCTAATCTTCATTGTAAGAGTACATTAACAGAATCTTGCAAGTCTGAAAATGCATCTTTCCCCCTCACTTTTACTGTTCCAGAAACTAGGGAGGGTTTCTTCTGAGGTGTTTGCCATATATCCATTCCTTCTGCGGACTCAGCTACCTCTTATCTGACTGTTTTTTTGTTTTTGTTTACATTTATACCCTGCCCTTCTCCGAAGACTCAGGGCGGCTTACAGTGTATAAGGCAATAGTCTCATTCTATTTGTATATTTTTACAAAGTCAACTTATTGCCCCCCCAACAATCTGGGTCCTCATTTTACCTACCTTATAAAGGATGGAAGGCTGAGTCAACCTTGGGCCGGGCTTGAACCTGCAGTAATTGCAGGCTTTGTGTTCTTAATAACAGGCCTTACCAGCCTGAGCTAAACCGGCCTGTTGCTTAGTCTGTGACACTTTCTCTTGTCTCCCAAGATCTTCCCTACATACCATGACAGATTTTACAAAAAACGCCTATGAAAGCACCTGACCAAGAGGATGATTTAATTTAAAAAAAAAACCTTAAGGGAATTTCATAAAACCAGAAGAAATACAGTTTGCTTGTTTATCTTCAAACTATAATAAATTCTAGTTTAAAGGGTTGTTTATGTGTTGGGCCAGAACTTAATTAAGAATTGAAAAGTTTTCTTTGTGTAAGACTGTGGGTTAGAGCTGAGCTCATTTTTGAATTCCTTTAAGGTTTTCAAATATATATATTTGAAAATACTGTATGTACTTTATGCTGCTATGAATTGCTATCACATCAACTTTTGTAAACCTGAAAGGAAAAACAAAAGATATATTTATTTTTAAATTATGGCTACAATATTCAAGTTGATTTGAATTCTTTTGGAACAGAACGTGACATATTTTGATGGTAAGTTTAAAGCTTGGTCCTTTTTTACAAGCTTGAAATGAATCACAATTTCCACTGCATAATCACCCTTTCGGAATAATACTGAATAAGTATTGTTTATAATTCTTAGAATCAGATCAAGACCATTAACTGAAAGGGTTTGAGGCTTTACAATAGTTGTTGTTGTTGTTGTTGTTGTTATTATTGTTTTGCATGGATGTCTGATTGTCAAAAATGGATATATTGTAAAATATAAATTGAATTTATCAACACATCAAGCGAATTCAGAGACTTCATGAATGAAGAAAACAAAGAATATTATTATTATGCAACTGTAGTATTAGTTCACACGTGAGCTGCAACAGCAATCTGTTGATATGTAGCTTTTGTTAATATTTCAAATGGATGTTATGATAGAACAAAAAAAAGACTGTCAATTTGTCAAATTCGTTCTCTTTAGGATTATATATAAATATGCATTTAAAAAAACCTTATTTGCTAGATTTTAAATATACCAAAATTGATTATTTAATTAAATGTAGTGTATGTGATGACATACAGCCACCAGTTTCAAGAATTATGTGGCACTGTAATGGGGAAGTTCCTGTAAAGAATCAGTCTTTGCTGATGCTGCTTTAATTGAATCCATCCACCTTGCTATTAGTCTCCCTTCTCTTTCCTTCAACCCTCTCCAACATTACGGACTTCTCAAGGAGCTAGGGCTTCATACAACAAGTTCAAAATATGATAATCGGAACTTGGTGATTTTGAATAGAATAGAATAGAATAAAATTTTATTGGCCAAGTGTGATTGGACACACAAGGAATTTGTCTTGGTGCATATGCTCTCAGTGTACATAAAAGAAAAGATACGTTCATCAAGGTACAACAATTACAACACAATTGATGATCAATATATCAATATAAATCATAAGGATTGCCAGCAACAAGTTATAGTCATACAGTCATAAGTGGAAAGAGATTGGTGATGGGAACTATGAAACGATTAATAGTAGTGCAGATTCAGTAAATAGTCTGACAGTGTTGAGGGAATTAATTGTTTAGCAGAGTGATGGCCTTCGGGAAAAAACTGTTCTTGTGTCTAGTTGTTCTGGTGTGCAGTGCTCTATAGCGTCGTTTTGAGGGTAGGAGTTGAAACAGTTTATGTCCAGGATGTGAGGGATCTGTAAATATTTTCACGGCCCTCTTCTTGATTCGTGCAGTATACAGGTCCTCAATGGAAGGCAGGTTGGTAGCAATTATTTTTTCTGCAGTTCTAATTATCCTGTGTCTTTCTTGTTGGGTTGCAGAACCGAACCAGACAGTTATAGAGGTGCAAATGACAGACTCAATAATTCCTCTGTAGAACTGAATCAGCAGCTCCTTGGGCAGTTTGAGCTTTCTGAGTTGGCGCAGAAAGAACATTCTTTGCTGTCCTTTTTTGATGATGTTTTTGATGTTAGCTGTCCATTTTAGAGAACTCTGGATTTGATTTGTTCTATAATCTGTTTGTTTGTTGGCTAACTATCTTATTCTCAAAACTCTTTTGAGCCAGCATTCAATATTCAAATTAATAAACTTATTTATGTTATAGATTGTACAGTTCATGCCGTGTGCCAGTTTGTTTTGGGAGTTGTCCATGGGTTCATTCCTAAAGTCGACCATCTGACAAGAAGAAAGAATAAAACAGTATGGTTTTTTTTTTAATAAATAAGAAAACCCAACATTTTGGCTTAAAGATGAATAATTTAAGCTAAGATATATAGGTTAGAAAAGAGCATTCATGGAGTCTCCAAGAGTACTGCAGGTTACACAGTGAATACTCTGAAGTGGGCATTAATATATAAAACATTCTCTTCCATCAGACTAAAGGACCACTTAACCAATTTCCTGTTTTCTCAGGACCTGAGGACAATCACAGTGGTTCCTGTTCTTGTCTTTAAGCAAGTGGCATTTTGAGACATGCCATCTCTGATTCTGGAGACAACATTTTGCTGAGGAATTTTAAAACAACTCTTAAATAGTTTGCTGTAATTACTTAATCCGCCCTCCTCATAAACAATTATCATTCTTTCCCAATTAGCTACTCAGTTTTCATCTGTAAAATCACTTGCATTAAAATAACCCACGATTTTCACGGTCTCCTCCCTCAGATGAATACACTCTCTCCCACACAGCTTCTTTCATTTTCATCAGGTAAATCTTGGCAAGAAATGACTGCATATTTTCTAGGTTGAGTTTAATGGGGAAACAACTGAGATTTGGGGCTCTGTACAGAGGTGGGATTCATATAATTTACCTACCGGTTTGCCCAGCACCGAAAATGTGAGCTTTGCTGGTGCATGCGCCTTCCACACATGATTTCAGCTACCGGTTTGCCCGAACCGGTCTGAACTGGCTGAATATCACCTCTGGTTCCGTACCGCCTACTTTATATTAAGCTGCAGTTTTGAACTGAAAAAATGGTGGATTGTTTCTGTGCATAAAAATCCATCTCTAATATCCTTCAAGCCCCTGGGGCCCTTGTCTTCAGGGACAGAAAGAAAAACTATTTATAAAACTCTATTCCTTTATTGATCATCTATTGAACAGGGTTGCATTTCTGCAAGAACAGTCGCCGATAGGAGACCCAAGCTAACAGAGACGACAGAGGGAAAATGTTTGCTACTTGGCCAAGGAAGGTGATTAGCCACGATCTCTCCTTTCTCTTGTAGACTCTGAAGAACTCAGATCTATCCAGGCCATCTTGATTTTTTTGTTTTTAGTTATTTATAATCTCTTTCAATGTTAGAAGGAAACAGAATACAAACAAAGTTATACTCTCTTTTCAGGAAGGATTGAGCACTGTTCCAAACATATATTAGATACAAAGTGGTATTAGATATCGGTGTCAAAGCAATGCCTGATGGACAGATCAGTTTCCAGAGATAATAAGGACCCATACTTATGTATTTATCTGAATATTGATCTGACTTCAAGAGAACCTATGCAGAGCATTGCTTTGCCAGGCATTGAATACTCTCTCTCTCTCTCTCTTACTTCAGCCCTGATATTAATTTTATCCTTCACCGCTTTAAAAACTGAGAAAGAGCTTATTAATATCTTTCTATTCTCATCCTAGTTTGAAGTAGGATTAACTATGAAATAAGTTTATATGACCACAAATTCTCACTTGTGTACTACCTGGAAGGATCTGATTAAAGGCAGCAAGCAGAATTCTGAACTGAATGGATTTCTTCCCCTTTTTCAATATGACTGCAACTTGGTCATCATGTTTCACCCTTCCTCCTCTACCTTTTTAAATTCCAGCTATTTGAAAGTATGGAATTGTGCGTTCATAGGAGATCTCATCAATACAGCAAGGGAGAGCAGGATACAGAAATATCTGAATATGAAACAGATTGTTTATTCAAGCCCAATCAAATCAGCTGAACACATCCTTTTACATGTAAATATGATTGACCGTGGTCTTTTATGGGGATATACTGGAGAGCATTGAAAGGCAGGGAAGTGAACATTCACAATCATATTTGGCCACTAATTATTACAATTGCAAGTGCACTTGATGAGAGTTGATACTAAGATTATTTTGGTTGAGCCTGCTCTACTTTCCTCCCATAGTTATAGTAAACAGTAATCCAGCAAAACAAGTAATCAGTAATCCAACAAAACAAGAAAGCACACACAAACACACTCCTTTAATTTTCACTCAGGGAGTTGGTTTTGTTTTAACGTGAAATGTAAAAGATGACCTCACGTGAATAATTCTTCCAGGCACAAGCCTGTTAGTCTGATAGTTACACCGCTGTTATGAATTTATTAAGTACTTAGGGAAAGGCACTCCATACAATAAAGGATTCTGTTTGCTAGTTTGCCGCGTACAGGCAAGGAGAATTTCCTCGTAGAGAAAGAATGGATATACCGCAAAGCTCTCCAATAAAATAAATTTTGTGTCTGGCAGGCTGTAAAGTGCTCAGGCATCATGAAAGCTATTTCACAGGATTAAGAATTATTTCCTGAATAGCTTGAACAAACAACCGTAGTTCCAGTCTGAGGCACTTCATATGTTTTGGGGAGAGTGCTAAAATATAAAAATGAGGCCAGGAACACTGAGCTGTGATGTCAATACTTCTGCTCGAGACAAAATATGGAGTATCTTTGCTTCCCCCCCCCCTCCCAATTTCAAATCCTGTTTCTGAGCTTTGCAAATTCTGAAGGGATAGTTTCTCTCACATTTATGCCATCACTGGCTTGGTGTTGGCTTAAAGCAGGGGTGTCAAACTCAATTTTATTGAGGACCGCATCAGGGTTGTATTTAACCTCGGGGGCCGGGATGGCCATGGCCAGCTTCATATCACTCGTGTCGGGGGTACCTGTGGTGGCACAAGTGCTCTGCCAGCAAAAATGGGCTCCTGAGCTCTGTTTTAGGCTGCAACGGCCTCCTGCAACCCTCTGCCAGCGAAAATGGAGCTTGGGGGGGCCACATGAAGCCCTCACGAGCTCTGTTTTTACTGGCAGAGGCCAGTCCTTTGCTGTTTTCAGGGCATCCCCATGGGTCAGATCTCAGTACCCTGCGAGCCAAATCTGGCCCTTGAGTTTGACACACCTGGCTTAGAAACTCTTTTGACCATTTGCTCTCCTTCCTTGGTCCTGGTGCTTTTTTTTTTTTCTCATATGACCACAAAGGTTACATTTTGCCCTTACACAGGGTAGTACGCTTAGTTTTCTCACACCTATTTAGATTTTTTATTGCTTTTATGGGTGCAAGACTGTGGTGAGGACCGAAAAAGAAATCAACAAGAAACCAAAATCAATCTATCTTTTTAAAAAATCGAATTGCATTTTAAAAAATAGATCTCGTATTGTATAAAAATGCCTCCTAGAACTGAAAAAAAATTGAAATACGGCACTCTAACACATGCTCCTCGGGTTTCTGCATGTTTCATTAAAAGGGATAATACTCACTACAAGGAGTATTAAGAGGAAGAAATTGTGATCATTTGCATAGTGAAGATGTTTGCATGTTGGCTTCTGGCTTCTATGTAAACTTGAACCTGAAGGGATGCTGTGGAAGTAACTTCTGAATTCAGCTTGCTTTCACTGTTCCTTCTATTCTTCAGGCCACTTCTTTGAAGGAGCTTCATTATCTTTTCAAAAATTTATTTATCAAATGTATATTGCTGTTCATCACAGCAGAAGTGACTCAGAGCAGAGTACAACAATCAAATCAAATAATAACATAAAGCAGTCATTATAATCATTGTAAAACATGAACAATCATTATTAAAAATAAAACACGATAGAAAAAGTACAATATAGCCACCCCAAATTGAGAGGCCAATCTTGACAGGAAGCCAAGTGACACCGTACCTCTATTTATCAACAGTAAAGATGAATGTGGTTTCTAGCATAGCTGATATGCTACCAACTCTAACTTAAGAGGAATGTTATCAGCAAGCTTGATAATTAGCTCTCTACAACCAGGTCTTGCTAGCAAAGACCAAATACTGGGTTAAATGTTGCAGGTTACCCGATCTATACATGGCAAGTGAACTTATGAAAAGCAATCATGTTAGGTCAGCTAGACTGAAAGACCCATCCAGTGAATTTTATGGAATTCAGAACTGAACCGATGGTTGCTGATTTGTAACTGGAAACCTCACACTGGGCCTTTACCTGAACCACAATGTCAAGGTTCCAGAAATACCTCTTCTGCGTAAAAGAAACTCAGAGGCATTTTTTCTTTTTCTCAGAGTCCTTTACTAGCGTGAGGAGACTGGCACACGATGAGTGCAATTCCCAAAACTGAAGTTCCGGATTCGTTTCCCCAGTTATACAAACCCCCATAGTCCCACCCCCCTGACTCCTCTGATGATCACACGGTCCCACGTTCTTCCAGTTCATTCGAGTAACTTCTTGCCACTCTTCCTGCAGACGTGAACGCCATCCGACCTTGACCCTTTGAAGAATGTTACCATACCCCTCAACCCCCCCTCCTCCCCTCAGGATAAAAATGTGGCAGCATCTGGAAACCTAAAGTTTAATATGGTTTCCAGGCCTGACACACAATATGATAGAGTAAACAGAACTGGAGCTGCATCAGGAACTATCAAACCAAACACTGGCAGTAAGGCTTTGCTCCATCTTTGTCTCTGACACCTGATAGATTAAAAAAAAAAACCAATTATAGTAGTGAATATGAGATATGAGATGCAGGTTGCTAAGGCAGTCTTGAGGCCCCTGTTGTAAGAGACTTCCAGATCTGCATTATGTCTTAGGAGGATAAGCTTGCCTGCCTTCATCAGTTTAGTTATTTATTTATAGATAGTCCTCCACTTACGGCCATTCATATAGTTATGACGGGTGCTAAATAAAGTAACTTACAACCAGTCCTCACACTTAATAGCTGTTGTGGTGATGTGATCAAAATCTTGGTGCTTGGCAACTGGCATGTATTTAGTAAATTGCAGCATCCTGGACTCCACGATCATCATTGTAACCTTTCCTGGAGTCTTCCAAAAAGGATAGTTAATAGGAGAAACTGGATTCACTTAATGACTGTGATTTGCTTAACAACCATGTAATTCACAGCAAGGATGACCAAAAAGGTGTGAAAATCATTTCTGACTCGCCTAACAATTGCATCGCTTAGCAATGGAAGTTCCAATCCCAATCGTGGTCATAAATCAAGGATTAGGTGAAATGTATTCATCTCATTCATAACCCATTGAATTGACCAAGGACTCTTGGCATTTCTGGAGTATGAAAATATATTGCACTGTAGGATTTCCACAGCTTTTCATCGCATGTCCTGGCTGTGGTCATGGAAACCACAATTATAGTTAAGGGAAAGCAACGCTATTTCGAATGTTAGGACACATTATTGGCCATTGTCCCACTCATCTCAAAGAGAAGGCCACTTTTATCAGTTGATTTGCTTATCACAGCAGGCAGCAAATTACTAGTGATTTATTTAATTCTGCATTTGTTACTGCCAGGAAAGGAGAGGGTTCTGTAGGATTTTCTCCTTCAACGCCTGAATTTCAGTACTGGGTTCTAGTTTTTGCTGAACCCAGTACTTTTAGTTACAACTGTCCTGGAATTTTTCTTGGCTTGGGGTTGGCTGTGAGAGAAAAGGGCTGTGATTTGTTGCTTGCTCTCCAGCAACAATTGACAGCAGATATAATTTTCAACTTTGCAGAAGGCATCTGTTTTTTTAGGACATGCATAAACAACCAGGTTCCCTTGTACCGGCCTGGTAAAACCACAGATACCATACTATTTCTTTCTGCAGGACCTTTAGTAGACCCAGAAAACAGTTCACTGGAGAAAAGTTGTCACATCCGCTGATTAGTCAACATTTCTCCCCCCTTCCTCCCCCAGAGCAGTACCTGTGCCATCTGTGTTTAGCACGTATAAAGAGCCCTCTTTGCAACTGCCATACAAATCAGGAGCAGGATGAAGGTCACACTGAAGGGATTTTAGGACAGGGAGAAGATGTTCAGCTGCACTAGGGAAGATGTAACAGCATCCCAACACAAGTTCGCTTAAATCCCAAGCTGCACCTCCCCAGCCTGGAGCTGCTGAGAGTCCACTGGGAAATGTGTATTATGCCTGGGTTAATTTACTGATTAATCTCTAGTCAGTGGTTTGTGCTTTCCCCAGATGGCCAATTAAAATTTACAACTGGCAGAACAGTGCCCTGTTGGCAGACTGCTGGGGGGGGGGCCAAAGCTGGAGGCAGTGACAGAAGGTGGGGGCCTAATTCCTGCCTTTAAAAAAAAAAAAGAGGAAAGGAAGAAAAAGCTACCACTTTTATTCCGTAGTAGCACATAACCCAGGAAATAGGGGCCGGATGGTGTAGTTTCACTGCAGCGCCATTTACTTTCCAGAATTGCAACAGTATTCGAGGCATCATTGGTTTTACCAGCCGCAAACACAATTGACAAAACCAGCCAGGGGGCACAACTGATTTAACAGCTTTTGAAATGTAATAGCCTTCTCCCCCCTCCCGACGCTACCGATTTGCGGTCCACGTGGATTGATAGTCTAATATCATTTACTTCCCCACAAATATATAAAACATTCAGAGTTATTTGCGTAAATCAAAGACAAAGTGCCGTGTGTGAAGCTGATAATAAGTAATGCTGTGATACAGATAAAGATAACATATTTTCATGGCGAGGGCACGGGGGGTGGGGGGGAAAAATCCGGCAGCTTCTGCCACTTTGCATTCCTTCCCGAAATGCATTGACACATGAATTTGAGTAAAATATGGCAGCACAGTGTTCCAGATGAATTTCAACCAAGATACTGTTTCTTCCAACTGTGCATTCTTAAGCATGTGCAAATATGTAAAAAAAAAAAAATCTTAAATATGTACCGGCTATGTGGAATGGAACATCCAAGGTAAACTTTTGACTGTGCCTAGATAATTTGCTTTACAGAAATAGAATGACATTTAATTAAAGCAATATGTAATTTTAGGGTACATGAAAAAATGCTGATAATACAATGAATCATACAAAACGGCCACAAAAATATACTGAAACTCTCTCTGCCATCATGCTGTGCTGTGAGGTCACAATGACTGCGCTTCTAAATGGTTGCATAATTTGTTGCATACTATTGTTTTAAAGTTGGGTCATGTTCATGGAGGGAAAACGTAAAAGCCACAGACCCTGGAAGTATAGTTGACTAGCGTTGTCATACAGCGGTGTTTCTCAACTTTGGCTACTTGAAGATGTGTGTGGACTTCAACTCCCAGAATTCCCCAGCCTACAAGCAAGGTGAAAAGAATCATTTCCTGGAACACATCTTTTCATACAGATACGAATCTGAGAGCTTTACTACTGAATTTGGCAAACGATGAGGAGGATTGGGTTACTCCAAATATAGGCAAAGTGTGATCCCAAGAACATTCTGATACTCTAGAAACTGATCTGTTGAAGGACTTTGAGCATCTTTCGGGCTCACAGAAGTTATTCAGTCCCAGCAAGGTCACTTCTCACTGGATGACTAATTAACCACGTTGCTAAGCAGTGGCAATTGTGAGAGAAAGTTCCCTGAGAAAGCTTCTCTTCTCTTCTCTTCTCTTCTCTTCTCTTCTCTTCTCTTCTCTTCTCTTCTCTTCTCTTCTCTTCTCTTCTCTTCTCTTCTCTGGCTTCTCTGGTTCAAAAAGAATGCAAGGCACAGAATTCCTTTCTAAGGGGAGAGCATTACCAGTTTTCAGTATGGATCTAGAGCAGAGTTTCAAAGTTCCAGCCCGCAGGCCAAATGCATCATGCGCTGGCCACGCCGGTGCCCTGTTTAGCGAAGGGAGAAAAAAGTCCTGAAATTAAAAAAAAGTCACGTGATGCCGCCATGATGCTGCAAGTTTGATATCCCTGATCTAGAGCAAAGCTTACATCTTAACTATATCACAAAGAGGAAAGGCTCACCATGAGGTGATTTCAGACCTAAATGAGGCTATAACTGAACAACACAAGACTACAGGTTGTCCACAACTTATAGTCATTCATTTAGTGATGGTTCAAAGCTACAACAACACTGAAAAACAAGGACCTACAATCAGTCCTCGCATTTACAACCACTGCAGCGTCCCCACGGTCACGTGATCAAAATTGGGCACTTGACAACAGGCAGTTGCAGCATCATGCTATCGCTATTTGCAATCTTCCTGGCTGGCTTCTCACTAGAAGCCAGATTCACTTAATAACTATATGATTCACAACAACTGCAGTGATTCACTTAACAACCATGGAAGACAAAGTTGTAAGATTGGATGGAACTCACTTAGCAAGTGCTTTGTTTAACAAGGGATATTCTGGCCCCAACTGTGGTTATAAGTCAAGGACTACCTGAATAAGAATCAAAGAGCCTTCCCATTCTTTGTAATACTAGCACAAAACCTGTGGTGTTCAACCTTATTAAGGTATTTTTAAGGGATCCCATAAATTAGTATATTTGAATGCTTTCATTTTTTTAAATCATAAGAGGCATATTTTACATTTCTTGCATCAACTGAGTCTCCAAAATTAGACAATCCAGTTTTTTTATTCCAAATTTAGCTGCATAACTAACACTAAATTTCATTCCACTTTTAAAATTCTTCTAACATTGGGTGTTGGTTTCCATTCAAGCACAGCATCTCCTAAGGATTCTAAATGTGTTGGTACCTTGGAGACTTTCTGGAACTTGCTGTTTAGTTAGTACTGTACAAGTTTCAGTAAATATTCTCAAGCAAATATTGTAAGTCATTTACAAAATACAATTTCTCCAAGTTTTTAAAGTAACATTAGTATTAAACTGATTCAAAATACAGATCCCTTGTTTGCCCAAGCATTCAAATAAACATCTTTCCCATTAATTTTGGGAAATTAATGGGAAAGTGATCATGCAATACTGGAATTCAACATTATGCAAACACAAGTAGTAGAACAAAGTCAAACTAGAGTCTTGGACTTTAAGAGAGTTAATTTCAATAAACTTAGAGAGAGCTTGAGAAGGATTCCATGGATGAGAATCCTCAAGGGGAAAACAACTCAAGAAGCTTGGGAAATTTTGAAAAGTGAGATTATAAAAGCCCAGTCTAGCACAATACCAATGAAGAAGAAAAATAATAAATCTCAAAAGAAACCAGCATGGATGCATAAAGAACTATCTGACAAATTGAAAGACAAAAAGGACAAGTATAAAAAGTGAAAAGAGGGGCAAATAACTAAGGCAGAATATCAGCAAACAGCTCGAGCCTGCAAAGATGAAGTGAGGAAAGCTAAGGCTCACAACGAACAAAGGCTAGCGACAAAAGTAAAAAATAACAAAAAGCTTCTTCCAAAATATTAAAAACAAGAAAAAGGTCAAGGAAACAATTGGCCTATTGCTGGAAGAAAGTGGCAAGAAGGTGACAAGCAACAGGGAGAAAGCAGATCTACTTAATTCATTTTTTGCATCTGTCTTTACACAAAAGGAAAAAACAATCCAACCTGTCAAAAACAGCACCACAAAAAACAGATTAGGAACACAAGTTAAAATAGGGGGGGGAAGGTAAGTGAACACCTGTGTACCCTAGATGAGTTCAAATCACCAGGACTGGATGGAGTACACCCCAAGGTTCTGAAGGAACTGGCAGACGAGATCTCAGAACCACTGAACTATATCTTTCAAAGATCCTGGAGCACAGGGGAACTGCCAGAGGACTGGAAAAGAGATGATGTAGTTCCCATCTTCAAAAAAGGAAAAAAAAACAGATCCAGGAAACTATAGACCTATCAGCCTAACCTCAATACCAGGGAAGATTCTGGAAAAGATAATCAAGCAATGAATCATTGAACACCTAGAAGCAAACAAAGTAATAACCAAAAGCCAACATGGGTTTGTCAAAAACAGCACCACAAAAAACAGATTAGGAACACAAGTTAAAATAGGGGGGGGAAGGTAAGTGAACACCTGTGTACCCTAGATGAGTTCAAATCACCAGGACTGGATGGAGTACACCCCAAGGTTCTGAAGGAACTGGCAGACGAGATCTCAGAACCACTGAACTATATCTTTCAAAGATCCTGGAGCACAGGGGAACTGCCAGAGGACTGGAAAAGAGATGATGTAGTTCCCATCTTCAAAAAAGGAAAAAAAAACAGATCCAGGAAACTATAGACCTATCAGCCTAACCTCAATACCAGGGAAGATTCTGGAAAAGATAATCAAGCAATGAATCATTGAACACCTAGAAGCAAACAAAGTAATAACCAAAAGCCAACATGGGTTTGTCAAAAACAGATCATGCCAGACTAATCTCATTGCATTCTTTGACAAAGTGACAAAATTAGTGGACCAGAGGAATGCTGTTGATATAATTTACTTGGACTTAAGCAAAGCATTTGATAAAGTAGTCCATAACCTACTACTAGATAAAGAAGAAAAATGTGGGTTAGACAGTACCACCACCAGATGGATTCGTAACTGGCTGAACAATCGCGCACTCAACATGTAGTCCCCCAATGGAACTATATCCACATGGAAGGAAGTATGCAGTGGAGTACCCCAAGGCTCTGTTTTAGGCCCAGTACTCTTCAACAGCTTCATCAATGACTTGGACAAGGGGATAGATGGGGAACTCATCAAATTTACAGATGACACCAAGCTGGCAGGAATAGCCAACACTCCAGAAGATAGGCTCAAGTTACAGAAGGATCTTGACAGACTTGAACACTGGGCGCTATCTAACAAAATGAAATTCAACAGTGAAAAAAGTAAGGTTCTACATTTAGGCCAAAAAACCAAAATGCACAGGTACCGTATATGTGGTACCTTGCTCAATAGTAGTACCTGTGAGAGGGATCTTTGAGTCCTAGTGGACAACCATTTAGATATGAGCCAGCAGTGTGCAGCAGCTGCCAAAAAAGCCAACACAGTTCTGGGCTGCATAAACAGAGGGATAGAATCAAGATCACGTGAAGTGTTAATACCACTTTATAGTGCCTTGGTAAGGCCACACTTGGAATACTGCATCCAGTTTTGGTCGCCACGATGTAAAAAAGATATTGAGACTCTAGAAAGAGTGCAGAGAAGAGCAACAAAAATGATTAGGGGACTGGAGGATAAAACATATGAAGAACGGTTGCAGGAACTCGGTATGTCTAGTTTAATGAAAAGAAGGACTAGGGGAGACATGATAGCAGTGTTCCAATATCTCAGGGGTTGCCACAAAGAAGAGGGAGTCAAACTATTCTCCAAAGCACCTGAGGGTAGAACAAAAAGCAATGGATGGAAACTAATCAAGGAGAGAAGCAACTTAGAACTAAGGATAAATTTCCTGACAGAACAATCAATAAGTGGAACTACTTGCCTGCAGAAGTTGTGAATGCTCCAACACTGGAAATTTTTAAGAAAATGTTGGATAGCCATTTGTCTGAAATGGTGTAGGGTTTCCTGCCTGGGCAGGGGTTGGACTAGAAGACCTCCAAGGTCCCTTCCAACTCTGTTATTATGTTAATTCCAATAACTTTTGGTTATTTTACAATGTCCATGTTCCATGTGATTCAGTATCAAAATGTAACCACTTATCCATTAATGATCACATGTGCCTGGCAGCTTTCAACAATAGAGATAAAAATGTCTAATTAATGTCTGGATCCTAAAACTTGGCAAGAATTCAGAGGTATTACACATTGATTCTCATAGAATACTCATAGAAAGTTCATCCCAAAAGATTTTAGATTTTAAACAAAAGCCTAATGATATACTTGAATATCTGGTAGGTTAAAGGCGTCACCAACAACAACATCACTACAAAGTGTTTGTCTGAGGATGTTCAAGAAGCTTAATTGTGTCATGAAAATATTCTTATTATTTGTCTGCAAAAAGTACTGTATCTTACGGGGTGTAATATTGGAATCCATGTTAAACTATATATTAATCTTGATATATTGTTTATTCAATGGGCAAAAATTAAAGTTTATTTTACTTTGATTTAATTAACATTTGATTAAGCTCCAGGTGTGCTTTTAATTCCCTCCCCCCTTATTATCACATTAAAAATTATAGTTTGGTAACAAGAGTTGCTCTGGGTGGTCTCTAAATTTGATAAACAAACAAACAATATTTTGAAAGATTCATTATGCCTGCATCCATCATGTTCGGAAATTGATTATGCTCCTGGTGCCTCACTTGTATTCCATGTTACTGGGCACTAAACTGACCCTTGGAGAGCTGTTGTGGTTGTTTTCAGAAAAGAAGGAAAGAATGAATTTCCCTTCTGGAACTGAGGCTGTAAGTGGTATTTAGAGCAATTTTTTATTGTCATCAGTTGCCCCAGTAAAACCTTAGGATAGAAATAGAATCTGGATGTCCTTTCTGTTGTGTCCATTCATTGACACCTCTTGTGCAACAGTTCATTGTTGTTTCCTTTCCTTTTCAACAGAAATTTCAACAGAGACTCAGTGTGGACTAGTACAAGAGTATCCAACCTAGGCAACTTTTAAGACCTCTGGAATTCAACTAACAGCTATGCTGGCTGGAGAATTCTGCGAGTTGAAGTCCACAAGTCTGTTGCCAAGGTTGGAATCCCTGGTCTTGTGATTAAAGCACCGGCCTCGAAAGCAGGAGGCTGTGAGTTCAAGTTCCGTCTTAGCCATGAAAGACAGTTGGGTGACTTTGGGCCAGCCACTTTCTCTTTCTCTCAGCCCAACTCGCTTGTTGTGGGGAAACTTATGGGGAAAATAGAAGGAGGAGGGTGTTTTGGATATGTTCACTGCCTTGAGTTATTTACAATAATAATAATAATAATAATAATAATAATAATAATAATAATAATAATAATAATAATAATAATAATAATAATAATAATAATAATGAGATACAAATAAATAAATAAAAGGACTTGCATTGTCAAGAGAGTTTGTGATTAGACAGTTGAAGAAAATAAGGAGAAATGCCATCGTTTTTCTTCTGGAGGATCTTCAGTCTTCACGGAAGGGGAATGAAAAGATAAAAACACGCAACACAAACGCCCGAGACAATATCTAGCAATGTCTGACCAGGAACCTAATGCCAGGTTCCATTTATTACATAGTTCTTTCTGTAGGAAATCTCTCTCAGGCAGAAGAGTATTCTAATCTTTACCTTTCTCTCCAGAACATAACATACCTGACAAAGACAAAGTAGAAGAAAATGGTATGTATGAGAGTTTCAGCTGAAAGGTCAGTCTGCATAATGTGAAGGCTTGCTACATGCCTCTGCCACTACTTTCACGGCGATGGCAAGAGTTAAAATAGTTAATCTGATCCTACCTTGTTTTTTTCCCCCTCTTGGTGATCAGCGAAAAATAAAAAGTAGGAAATGCATACATTTGGAAATGCAGTAAGCTGAGCATTCCCCCAATTTCCCCACTGTCAGGAAAAAACAGGGATATCTATCTATCTATCTATCTATCTATCTATCTATCTATCTATCTATCTATCTATCTATCTATCTATCTATCTATCTACCTACCTACCTACCTACCTACCTACCTTCCTACCTATCTATCTATCTTGCTTTCTAATGCTTTCTCCCCTGTGAGAGACCATAAATGTTTATTCAGATGTGAGTTTCCGCTCACCTAAATGATAAAGCCGCAACTCTGTGTGGATCTGAGCCTCCCTCCCCTTATTAATTGCTCCACACAGAGACAATGGATTTGTGGCCATTTCAAAAGCAACACACCTGGAAAAATGACTAATTTCTGAAATGGAATTGTGTTTTAAACCTGGTCCATTACAAATGCTTTGGGCCAATAAGATCTCCCTGTGATTGAATCTGGAACTGTTGAAAATAAACCGTGGCTTTTTTTTTTTTTTTTTTGGTAGAAATAACACAGAACATAGAAATACACTCTCTCCGTAACAGTGATATACTTTTCATGTTTTGTATTTGAGTTTGCCAGATACAAGAAATGTTTATTTATTTATTCTGGCATCTCTCTTTCAAGTCCTCTCTCATTTATTGAGAGCAATATGCCCTCAATTAACATTTTTAATTTTTTATCACCATGGGTCAAAATTTGACCTGTTACAATTGAACCAGAAAGAACTTTTCACCCACCTGGTTAATAAGAGCAAAATCTCAAGAGCTTTCCAGACACATCTATACTCCTATGTTTGTTTGTTTTTGAGCCCTCCCCCTCCCCAAAAGGCAACTCTGCAGTAAAAACTGCAACATAATCTGCATTGTACAACCATGGTATTCTTTATAATTTGGGATGAAAAACTCCGAAACTCCTACACAAACTGACTATCGATCATCACTACTAAGGATAGTCCCAACTCCTTTGGACACCCTTAAATTTGTGACATTTATTTTAATTAATTATTTTTCTGATATTTCTGCTCCTGCTTTTCATGTAAGATAGCTAGATTTTATGAAATTGGGCAGAACATAAATTAGGTAAACAAGCAATTAAATAGTCACATGGTTCCACAATACACAAAATGGCTTTGAGGATCACTCAAAAATTTTGAGTGTTCTGATCAGTGCAAATATTGTCTCATGTTTTTATCCATAATCTGGATCCTGCTGAAATTATGACTTAAAATTCATTCCAAACTGTCTCATCCCAGAAGGGAGAGCATAAAAAGAATCAGTACTGAAATGGCAAATCAACAACAACAAAAAATCGTTTTTGAATAACACTAACTGGCATACGTGTAGCAATAGCACTTAGACTTACATACCCGCTTTACAGTGCTTCACAGCCCTCTCTAAGCAGTTTACAGAGTCAGCCCCCAACAATTTGGGTCCTCATTTTATCCACCTCAGAAGGATGGAAGGCTGAGTCAACCTTGAGGTGGTGAGATTTGAACTGCCAAATTGCAGGCACCTGGCAGTCAGCAGAAGTAGCCTGCAGTATTGCACTCTAACCACTGCGCCACCATGGTCAGTGCTCTTTGTAGATCTTCAACTCAGCCTTTTGATTTGACAATAGCTATCTTGCCTGCGTACAGGAAGTATGGTTCCATTTTTAGCATGCATTTGGCTGCTTTTGCTTCAGTATTAAACTTAATCCATTCCAGATGATTTAAGTTTTTTTTTATATTGCTATGCTTCCCCCTTGATTTATCTTACCTTCATTTTCAGTGATATCAGGTATTGCCTCAGTTTCTAAATTGATGCTCTTGGCCTATTCTTAGTCAGTTAGATACAAGTTTAGGAGTGGGGGTATTTAGCATTCTAGTTAGAGTTCCAGTCCTGTCCTGATATACTCTGAGCAGATTGTGTGAATCCTGTGACTGATTTAGAATATAAGAAAACGGTATTCTTTCAAAGGAGGAAAGAATTCTGAACACCTTCTCATGAGTAGCGCACAGTGGTTAAAGTGCAGTATTGCAGGCAAACTGTCCACAGCCTGCAGTTCGATCCTGATGGGGCTGAAGGTTGACTCAACCTTTCATCCTTCCGTAGTCAGTAAAACGAAGACCCAGATAGTTAGGGGCATTATGCTGATATTGTAAACTGTCCAGAGAATGATGTAAAGCAATACGGAGCGGTATATAAGTTTAAGTGCTATTACTATTATAGTGCAG
Source organism: Ahaetulla prasina (assembly GCF_028640845.1). Lineage (NCBI taxonomy): Eukaryota > Metazoa > Chordata > Lepidosauria > Squamata > Colubridae > Ahaetulla > Ahaetulla prasina. Next base: position 226,357,870 of record NC_080539.1, on the reverse strand, counting down.
TTGTGAGGTAGCCAAGAGGGGGATGTGTGAAAATTGCATCTTTCATGTTGCATTCCAGCAGTTTTTAATCTCCATGCCTCCCATGCTTCAGGAAGTTATTCTGCTCCATACTTCAGGAAGGTTTCCTTCCCTTTTTTTTTTTAAATTCTTCCTGAAAAAATGTTGACCTTGATAAATAGTTAGAGAGCTTCTTTTTCCCCTGGGGAAATGAATAGAAATTATTTACTAATTTCTCTGTTCACCAATGAAAATTTTTAAAAGACAATTGTGCCCAGTTTTGTTTTTCTCTCAAACAGCCATCTTGAGCATATTATTTGATGCTTAGAATAATGGTAATATGACAGATAACTTCTTGGCATGACCATGATATGAGCAAGGGATAAAACAAATATTAGTCTCATGCATACTGAAAATTAATCTTCCAAAACCTAATCACAATGATTAGATAATCCCATGACAACTTTCATTTCTATGACGATGCCTTAGTTCTGTTTGCACTTTCAGGTCATCAAGAAATATTACTTTTTCCAGGGACTAAAGATTACTACATTTCTGCTCACATTCCCATGTATGAGGAGTGTTATGTATTCTTGTATGTTCCTTTAAATATTTGAGCGGGAAATCAGCACGTTGCTGATTGGACGAAGCCGTCCCTAGAACTGTATAAAAGGAGAGGTTTGTTCCCCAGCCTGTTGCTGGGTTCACCCTATATTAAAGAGCTGTTGTCACTACCCTGGTCTCCAGCCTCGTTACTTCCAGAATTTAACTCTGGCGACGAAGGTGGGATCTCGAGGCTAGGAGAACCAGAACCGAGCTGAAGCACGACAGACCCGAACCCAGCAAACACAGGGCAGAAAAGCGGAGATGGCCAGTTACACTCCGCCCGCACCGTTTGACCCAGCCAGAGAGAAATGGGGAACGTATATGACCCGTTTCGAAAGCTTTCTAGAAGCCAACGAACTGCAGGGAGTTCCAGATAACCGCAAAAGGGCTTATTTCTTAAGCCACTGTGGTCCGGAGGTCATCGATATTGCGGAAGCCCTGGCAGAGCCAACGCCGATACAATCGGTATCGTGGCCAACTCTGCAAACCCTACTAAAAAACCACTTCGCACCCACACCGTCCAAATACGTGCGGCGGTTTGAATTCGGAGAGCGAAGACAGATGGAGGGCGAATCCATCGGTGACTACATGGCCGCCCTAAGGAAAGCGTCCAAGGACTGCGGATACCGCGACCTAGACGAGGTGCTCCTCGAGCAACTCATCCGAGGGGTCCGAGACATCCGTTTGCGGCGACGGCTGCTAGCAAAGAGCAACCTGACGCTGGCCAACGCTCTGGACGAAGCCAGAGCACATGAAATGTCCACCCAAGCGGCGGAGACACTGCAAAAGCCGGTCCCACTTAAGGCAAGCGCGAAGACAACCCCAGTGCACCAGGAGGAGGTTCAGACCGAATCCGACGGTGAAGATGAGGAAGGGGTCTGCAGAACCGAGAAACGCGACAAAGGGGACCGAGACGAGTGCGGAAGCTGCGGTGGTCAGCACCAGCGCCAACGCTGCAAATTTTTGGATGCGACATGTCGGCAGTGCGGAAAGAAGGGGCACCTAGCTCAAGTTTGCCGAGCGGCCCAACCTTCCCGCCGAAAATTCAAATCGGCCAATCAGAGCGCGGAATCGGCAAGGCGACCCGCGATTGGCTCAAACAAAAAAGGCGCGGATTCAAACCAAACGACTGTGGTCATAGGCCGCGCCTCGACCCGAGTGGAGAAGAAGATCTTCACCAGACCAAAAATAGAGGGAGTACGGTGCCGGCTCGAAGTAGACACGGGATCAGCGATCACCATCATGTCCTGGGACACTTTGGCGAAGTCACTGCCGTCAGTCGCGAAGCGCCACCTGCAAGCACAACGGCTGCGAATCCATGACTACCAGGGGAATCGCATCCCTGTTCGAGGGACCACCTCCGTCCGAGTCGAGTACGGACCACATAAGAAGACCCTGCCCATCACGATCGTTGAAGGGACCCTGCCCAGTCTGTTGGGACTAGACTGGTTTCGTGCCCTGGGCATGGGAGTGACTGGCATCTACAGAAGTGACTGTAACCTGAAAGACATTCTCTTTAACGAGTTCGAAGATGTCTTCAAGGACTGCCTGGGCAAGTACAAGGGGACCCCTATTTCCTTCAACTTAGACCCCCAGGTAGCTCCCATTAGGCTTAAGGCGAGGAGAGTCCCTTTTGCCCTAAAACCAAAAATCGATAAGGAGCTAGATAAGCTCATAAATCAGGGGATTTTGGTGCCAGTCGATCACGCAAAGTGGGAGACGCCAATCGTCACCCCAATAAAACCAGACGGGTCAATTAGAATTTGCGCTGACTACAAGGCGACGCTTAACAAAGCCTTACAGAAAAGCGCTTACCCGGTTCCCGTGGTGCAACACTTACTGCACTCTTTGGGGCGAGGGCAAGTCTTTGCAAAGTTAGACTTGGCCCAAGCCTACCAACAACTGCCCGTGAGCGCCCGCTGGCGAAGCCCAAGCGATTGTAATGCACAGGGAGGCCTTGAAGTGCACTCGATTGCAATTTGGGGTGAGTGTGGCACCAGGGCTGTTCCAAAACCTAATGGAACGTCTTCTGCAGGGGCTCCCAGGGGTAGTTCCCTACTTCGATGATGTCCTAATTTCAGGGGAAAACATAGAGGAATTGGGGGAGCGTTTAAGAAAGGTTTTGGGCATTTTCGGACAGCGGATTAAAAGTCAAGGTAAACAAATGCCAGATAGGGGTCGAATCCGTCGAGTTCTTGGGCTACCGGATAGACAAGAAAGGAATTCACCCTACTGAGAGCAAGGTCAAGGCAATTAGAGAGGCTCCAGCGCCCAAAAACAAAGCAGAGCTGCAGGCATTCCTGGGGTTAGTGAATTTTTACGCGGTCTTTTTAAAGAACAAAGCGACCGTTGCCGAACCGCTGCATAGACTTTTAGGGAAAAATACTGTTTGGTCTTGGGGAAAGTCGGAAAATAGGGCTTTTGAAGCAGTAAAGAACCTGCTCTCAAGTGATAGCCTGCTCATCCAATACCACAACTCATTGCCCCTAGTGCTGGTCTGCGATGCCTCCCCTTATGGGGTGGGGGCTGTACTCAGCCATAGACTTCCAAACGGCACAGAAGCCCCTATAGCTTTTTACTCTAGAACGATGTCCTCCCCAGAGAGAAATTACAGCCAATTAGATAAAGAAGCACTAGCCATTGTGTCAGGGGTTAAAAAATTCCACGAATATGTCTTTGGGCGGGATTTTGAAATCGTGACTGACCACAGACCGCTACTAGGGATACTGGCTGGCGACCGCCCAACGCCTGTGGCACTTTCGCCACGCTTGACCCGATGGACTATTTTCTTAGCCGCTTATTCGTACAAGCTGCATCATCGGCCAGGGAAAGAAGTGGGGCATGCAGACGCGTTAAGCAGATGCCCACTGCCAGGGGCCATCGAAGACCCCACGCCGGGGACGCCTATCCTGCTTATTGACTCCTTGGACTCTGGCCCAGTCACGTCTAAGGAAGTGGCTCGGGCATCATACCGGGACATTATGTTAAGGACTGTACTCGGTTGGGTACAAAGAGGGTGGCCCGCTGCGCCGGGCGAACGTTTTAAGGAGTTTGTTAAAAAAAGGGATGAGCTCTCGGCTCAAGGGGGGTGCCTGTTATGGGGTGATCGGGTAGTAATCCCCGATAAATTAAGGGAAAAGGTACTGGACCTCCTCCACGAGGGCCACCCAGGGATCGTCCGAATGAAGGGGCTAGCAAGAAGCTATGTGTGGTGGCCACTCATGGATTCAGAGATTGCTGAGAGGGTAGGGAAATGCCAGGCTTGCCAAGAGTCCAGACCCCTACCTCCAACGGCCCCAGTCAGGAATGGGAAAACCCCAAGGGCCCTGGTCAAGAATTCACATTGATTTTGCTGGCCCTTTCCAGGGCCAAACTTTTCTAGTGGTTGTCGACGCATTCTCTAAATGGTTGGAGATCATACTAATGAAATCCACTACGGCCGAGGCAGTAATCGCAGCCCTGCGCCACTTATTCGCAACCCACGGGTTGCCTGACACTCTGGTGTCAGACAACGGGCCGCAATTCACGGCAGCCCAGTTCGAGGAATACTTGGCAGAGGAGGGCATCCGACATGCCCTCTCTGCGCCTTTCCACCCTGCGTCGAATGGCCTTGCAGAGCGTTCCGTCCGGAGCGCTAAGGAGGCATTGTCCAGGCTCAAGCCAGGTGACTGGCAAACAAAGATAGACTTCTTTCTGGCCGTTCAGCACAGAACCCCAAGCACTGCTACAGGCAGAAGCCCAGCCGAACTATTGATGGGACGGAAACTCCGGTGCCCACTTGACCGCTTGAGTCCCCATTACACACCAGAGGGTTACAAGGGGGAAATAGACAAAACAAGGGAATTGGGCATAGGCGACCGAGTGTGGGCCCGCAACTACGGGGACGGCCCGAGTTGGCTCGTGGGACAAATAATAAAAGCAACCGGCCCAAAGTCATACTTGGTCGAATTACAAGACAACCGAGTATGGAGGCGCCACATAGATCAGATAAGGAGACGAATAACTGAACAACCTAAGCCACAAGAAATAAATTATGACCCCTCCTTATTTGAACCTACAGCTGACAATGACCCGGGGGAGGCGCAAGACTTAGCTGAGGTCCCGGAGGTCCATCAGGTTCCAGAGGGAAACAACAGGGAAAATTACAAAAATAATCCAGGGCCGGATGGCCAAGAAAAGGAATCTGCCAATAATCCAGGGCCCGATGGCCTAGAGAAAGAGCTGGGAGGAGAAAATAGACCCTCCGAACAGCTCAAAACACCACCCAGAACTGAACCGCGCAGGTCTGAAAGAACTAGGAGACGCCCAGGTTATTTGCGTGACTACGTCGAAAAATAACATGTAAATAAAATGCAAATAGAGGCAAAGTGTTTTCTGGGAGGGGAGGAGTGTTATGTATTCTTGTATGTTCCTTTAAATATTTGAGCGGGAAATCAGCACGTTGCTGATTGGACGAAGCCGTCCCTAGAACTGTATAAAAGGAGAGGTTTGTTCCCCAGCCTGTTGCTGGGTTCACCCTATATTAAAGAGCTGTTGTCACTACCCTGGTCTCCAGCCTCGTTACTTCCAGAATTTAACAAGGAGGACTAGTTTTTTTTCCTCCAAAACCAATAACCACAATTTTACATTATCCAAGTTAGATGGTGACTAATAATATTTTTTAAATTTAGATTTATAGATATTTTAATTCACACTGAGATTCTAAATAGTTGTTCTTGTGCGTGTAATGGATCAAAAAAGTAGTGTAATGAATAAGGGAAGAAAACACGTCAAATTAAATTCCAATAATAACAGATAACTGATTTGTTATAAGACAGATCAAGGAAAAGGTGGATAGCTATCGTTTTGGCTTTATTTCAAGGTTAGTTGCCATTTCCACAGCTGTTAATGATCTTCCAGATGACTTGCAGCAAAACATGTTTTGACATATTTTTAAAAGCTATTTCCCGACACTAAAAGCAAAATAAAAATAAATAAACATCTGTTTATTTTTGCTTGACACTGTGTTGTTACTTCCTCCCTGGCCCAATCATATTTCATTGTGATTTTTTTAAGCAAAATTAGTTGACTGTAACATGATTAGATCCAGTTCCTGGATTTTCATTCAGTTCTACCACGTATTTCTCCCGAGAAGGAGCAGATTGGGAGAGGCAAAGATTACAATACAGAAGACTCAGCATTTTGAAAAATTAATCATGGTTAAAAGTGGAAAATTCCCGTTCTATACTTCAAAACACAATGGCTTAATTTGGATTTATATTCTTACTTACTGAGTATACATATGAATAATTATGATAGGGAGTCTACACTAAAATCTAAAAAAAAATAATTTTAAGCAAACTTTGTAATGAGGCAACTGAACTTGGTATATATACCAATTTAAGCATTTAACCTTCTACGACAAACTTTTTCTCATTTTTCAGAAATCACTGGGAATCCTTCAAAATGCAGGTAATCCTCAACTTATGACCACAAGTAAGTTTCCCCCCATTTTAATACTTTTCTTGCTAGTTGTTAAGCAATTCACTGCAGCTGTTAAGTTAGCAACAAGGTTGTTAAGTGAATTTGGCTTCCCCATTGACTTTGCTTGTCAGAAGATCACAAAACGCAATCAAATGACACTGAAACCAAGAGGTATTGTGTAGAGTGATAGGTGTCACATTACGGATACAGAATAATTTGCTGCTAGTTTTCTTCCTCGAATATGGGAAGGAAAAGAATGGGGATATCATCTCCTAGTTCCCATATCATTTGTTGCTGATTACAAATCCATTTACTTAACCCATCAACCAACCAATGTTGCAACACAACCGTAGCTCTGTAATTGAACACATGGTTATCCCTACTTTCTTTCTCTTTCCTTCTTTTTGTGGTTTTCCTAGTCCAAATTTTTAATGCACTATAAGCTCCTTAGGGCTGAGATTTGTGCTCTGCTGCTCTGTACTCATCAATACATCAAAGGCACAATATTATTATTTTTACTCTTATTGAATAAAAGCTAATTAATCATTTGCAACTACAGGCTGTGCCATATTCATTGCACAGGAGATGTAATTTCCTCAAATATTCAATGCCTTGGGTTCTATGACAAAATCAAGAGATGAAATATGGGCCTGTGAGTCCATAGATGATTGTCTCCGTTTTTTTTATTTGCCCTCCATGGCAGGCCAACAAGCCCCAGCACACTCTGGAAAGGCGGAGCTCAGTGAGCCCTGGGATATGAAGGGGCGTGGCCAAAGAAAATGTGTGTTCCTCCAAGGGAGAACTAGAATGATTCCCAGTAGCAGTGTGCATGTGTGTCTTTTGAGCCATTTAATTTCTTTTCTGTATAAGAAATGCAGTGAAGTAAAGTGAACAAAAAACCTGCCCTGTCTCTCATCTCTGCTCCCAAGAATTTTTCTCTTATATATTGTCTGAACTATTAAAGGTAAAGGTAAAGGTTCCCCTCACACATATGTGCTAGTCGTTCCTGACTCTAGGGGGCGGTGCTCATCTCCGTTTCAAAGCCGAAGACTGTCCGAAGATGTCTCCGTGGTCATGTGGCCGGCATGACTAAACGCCAAAGGTGCACGGAACGCTGTTACCTTCCCACCAAAGGTGGTCCCTATTTTTCTACTTGCATTTTTTAGTGCTTTCGGACTGCTAGGTTGGCAAAAGCTGGGACAAGTATCGCGAGCTCACCCCGTTATGCGGCAATAGGGATTCAAACCACTGAACTGCCAACCTTTCAATCGACAAGCTCAGCTCTTAGCCACTGAGCCACCGCATCCCTATGTCTGAACAATTACAAATGCATAAATGCTGATTCAAGACTTTAAAAAAAACCCAAAATGATAGCTTGTCCTCTGAGGATCTGCTGCTCCTCACTCCTGTTCCTCACGTGTGTACAGATCCAGTGTAAAGCTTGTTCCCTTTCATTTTGAAGATCCAACACTTCCATCAGCCATGTGAAGCTGAAAAATCGCTTTCTCGGTCTATCAAAAGTGGGAGGGAATGCCCTATGGTATAGAAATTCCTGTGAAGCACTTTAAAAATATATATTAAAATGAGCCTAGCCATTATAGTCGTTCGATAAAAGAGAAATTAAGCTTCGGTGAAGAAATATTCAACGCAGTCAGCCCGTTCTACCACTTAGCCCCAATGTCTTTATCAGACACAGAACTGCAAAAAAACAAAAATCATACATGACATTAATAGATTTTAGAGCCAAACAAGGGTGAAAAAATATATAAACAGCATTTGTGTTTTAAAATTTTGGTCTGCACTTTCCAGGTAGGTTGAAAGTAACAGGATGTATCACATGGACATGTGTGTGTGTGTCCCCCGTTGTTTTTTTTTATGAAGAGAAAAAATATGTATCTAGCTGGTTTTTCTCTGCTCCCCCCACCCAGCCTAGGATATCAATGCATATTAAGCTCAGCTTTCTGTGAGAACTGGACAATTTATAAATGCTATTCACGTTTAATTAGTAGTCATTTCTTCTCCATAAGCATATTTACTTGGGTCTTTTGTTCCTACGGCAACCCACCGAGAACTCCTGCTACAAGAACAGTCTAGACTAATCTTTTTTTTTTAAAAGGAAGAACAAGAAAAGAAAAAAAGGGGAAAAAAGGAATGTAGATTAATGAGTGGGCTTGATATTAAGATTATATTGCACAGAGCAAGTATTAAGGGACGGTGACAGAGGCATTATAAAGAACCTACAGCCAGAAATCTCTTCTATCAAGACAACTATTTATAGCAATTAAGGATTTTATTTATTCAGGTGTGCCTATAGTACACCGAAGTGTGAAAGCGTGCTCATTTAATACTAAGTTCTCTTTAATTGGCCATCACTCAGGTAGAGTCTTTTTAAGGAAAATAATTGCAATTCATTGCTAACCCAGTTTAAAACATTTATCAGGGGGAAAGCCGAAAAATATTCTATGCATTTCTGTATTTATGGATCCTCCCCTTACACACATATTTTAAAAAGAAGATGGGTACATTTACATACAGCATTAAAGCCAACCTTATAGAAAACAATGGTATGAGTAAAGACATTAAATTGTGCCTAAGGGACCTTTGTGATTTGTAAAATTGTGGTTGAGGTCTTTTGCCTTCAATCTTAAGAATATTTTCAACCAGCCATTTGAGTTAAATAACAGCTATGAATGTAGGAAATAATTTGTCCTGGATATTCCTCTGTTCAGATTTAATTTTAATACATTTTTAAAAAGTGCCTAAGCAGCATAATAAAATAAACAAAGGTAAAATGATCTCTCATGATAGAACCAAATGCTGTTTTATAAACGAATCAAATATTTTATGAACGAAAAGCAATTTGCTATTTTAAATCTAAAAGGACATGCATCTTTTCTCTTTTTCTTTTTAAAAATTGTAACCATATATTTAAAAGTAGGTTGAGAGAAGTGGGAGAAGGGAGTTTGATGAGAGTAAATATGATGAAATATCTAAAATGGCTTCATTTTATAGAAAAGTGTTCATTGTCTTAATTTGATCTGCATCTCTGGGCAGACCTCAAACTGTGAGGTTTTGACTGTTAGCTCTTTTATATTTTCATCATTTAAAAGTATTTTTTAAAAAATGCTTTTAAACTGCTTTTAAACGCTTCTAACTGTTGTCCTATTCTCTGGCTGCTATGACAAATAGTAAACTTTATTTTGTTCTATTGAATATTTACTGATATTTTCAAGAAAGAATGTGTATTGTTTCTCTGTTCTCTTTCTATTCAGCTTTCTGTCTCTAGCCTCTTTCTCTGGTTTTACTCACTATTTGTATTACTGGGCAAATCCATAAACCTCTTTAGAACATCCTTCACCTGGAACGGCAGTGAGGAATAAGGTAATGTTAATTCAGCTACTTTTAACAATATAATTTCTCAATTGAAAACATTCATTCAAACTTCTTAGCGATTCCAGAGAGCTTTTATTTTAAGACTTGACCTTTATTTCAGGAAAGCTCGGTGTAGCTTTCCTTCTTTTTTAAAAGCACTGTGGAGTAAGATGTAAAAAACATTATTTCACACACATTTTGTTTCAGGCACTGGAGCTTCATACACTAAATCCATGGTTAGTATGCATAGTACAGTAGCACCCACTAGGAATTTTATTTTACAACACAAAAGAGTTCTATTGCTACACATTTAATGAGGTAAATTAAAAAATGGAGTCATAAGCCCTTAGTTAGATTGTGCTAAAAGGCTTTATTTATTATTTTATTTATTTATTTTGTCAAGCATGTATTAGATAACAGATATAAGTATAAACATGATTATGAATACATGAAATGGATACGAATAAAAGGGAACATTAGGACAGGCACGGTAGCCATGCTGGTGTGCTTATGCACGCCCCTTTAAAGACCTCTTAGGAATGGGGTGAGGTCGACAGTCTAAGGTTAAAGTTTTGGGGGTTTGGGGAAGAAACCATAGAGTCAGATAGTGTATTCCAGGCATTAACAACTCTGTTACTGAAGTTGTATTTTCTGCAATCAAGTTTGGATCAGTTTACCATGAGTTTGTATCTATTGTGTGCTCTTGTATTGTTTTGGTTGAAGCTGAAGTATTCATTGGCTGGTAGGACATTGTAGCAGATGATTTTATGTACTATACTTAGGCTTGATAAGAGAAGACTGTTGGTAATAGGAGAATTGACTAAATGTACTATTTATTCCATCTGGAGTTCTCCCTTCTTTCATATGTTACATTTTTAGATGTAGATATATACCAGGGCTATGAGATCTGGACTACAGTTAGTAAGCATCACTAAAGGACAGCAAATGAAATGTTGGATGAACGTCATTTAGTGACACTTGTCCAGAAAGCTAGACTGGCAACAAATCAAAAACATTTTGTTTGAAACCCCCAATTTTCCACTGCAAACTGTAATGTGCAAAAACAGTCTTCAATTAGTACAGTGTTTGATGGAAGAATAACAAAATAATAGAGTTGGAAGGGACTTTGGTGGTCTTCTAGTCCAACCCCCTATTTCAAGAGATAAACCAACAATGAGATTCCTACTTTCAACTGTTCAACTTACTCAAGCCCTTAGGAATCTCTATGCATAATTGCAAAAACGTATCTCATAATATAGAAAATCAATCATTCGCACAAGGTCCCGTCCTTCTAAGCATGCAAAACCACAGAGTATTTTAGGAAAGATAACAATTATTTTAAGACTTCTGTAAAGCTTTTGACTCAGTGGTACATGACAAACTTCTCCTAAAACTAAAATCCTACAACATCTCCGGACCCTTCCACAATTGGATATCAGCATTCCTGTCAAACAGACAACAAGTGGTCAAAATAGGCAGTGCCCTATCAAATCCTGTTCCTGTCAATAGCGGCGTTTCCCAAGGCAGTGTTCTTGGACCAACACTCTTCATGTTATACATTAATGATCTCTGTGACCATATTAAAAGTAATTGTGTTCTTTTCGCTGACGATGTCAAACTATTTAACACTACCAATAATACAGCTACCCTTCAAAAAGACCTTGACTTTGTGTCAGAATGGTCAAAAACTTGGCATATCCAAATCTCAACCAGCAAATGCTCTGTCTTACACATTGGAAAAAAGAATCTAAACACTAAATACAAATTCGATGGACATTACCTTACAGATGACCCCCACCCTGTTAAAGACCTTGGAGTTTTCATATCCAACGATCTAAGTGCCAAAGCCCACTGCAACTACATCGCAAAAAAGGCTCTAAGAGTTGTAAATCTAATCTTACGTAGCTTCTTCTCCAGAAACAATACACTACTAACCAGAGCTTATAAAACATTTGCTAGACCAATTCTTGAATACAGCTCGCCTGTCTGGAACCCATACCACATTTCAGACATCAATACAATTGAACGTGTCCAGAAATATTTTACAAGAAGAGTTCTCCATTCCTCTGAATACAACAAAATACCTTATGCCAGCAGACTTGAAATCTTGGGTTTAGAAAACTTAGAACTCCGCTGCCTTCGACAGGACCTGTGTTTAACTCATAGAATCATCTATTGCAATGTCCTTCCTGTTGAAGACTACTTCAGCTTCAATCACAACAATACAAGAGCAAACAATAGATTTAAACTTAATGTTAATCGCTTCAATCTTGATTGAACAGAGTTGTTAATGCTTGGAACACACTACCTGACTCTGTGGTCTCTTCTTAAAATCCCCAAAGTTTTAACCAAAAACTGTCTACTATTGACCTCACCCCATTCCTAAGAGGTCTGTAAGGGGCGTGCATAAGAACACAAACGTGCCTACTGTTCCTGTCCTATTGTTTCCTTTCATTATATCCAATTAATATAGCTATTACATACTTATGCTTATATATATGCTTATATATTATATAGTTACTTTCATGCTAATGCTTATATATACTGTTGTGACAAAATAAATAAATAAATAAATAAAATAAAAAGATATGGTAGCTACCCCAACAATCTAAACATAGTTTTTAGGAAGAAATCAAGAATCAGCCAATCACGCTAATAGGAACTTATTTCCTATGCAACTTGTCCCAGGAACATAGCAATCCTGCACAGACTTCTGGGCCTGCGTGGTGTACATTTTAATACCAAAGAACACAACAACTTAAATGCCAGCCCCTAGGTTTTATGAAAAAGCAATATAGGAGAGTAGATAGGGCAAATATCATCAAGGAGGGACATACCAGTTGAGTCAAACAATAAAATCAAATAATATAACTAAATCCTTCCCTAGGAGGCAGTATTTTACTGAAGCTTCCCCAGAGGGTATATTTTTGGAATAAATAGTTAATTAACAAAACCCATCATAAATAAAAGAATCTCAGGGATTGTATTGTATTTGGGTATTAGTTTAAAAGGGGAATGGGGAGTTAAGAGATCAATGGGGGAGAAGGGATTATGGGGGTATGGTTTTTGTAGTATTTTAGCATATGTTTGTTAGATGTTATACCCTGTATTTTGCTCTGGGAAGTCTCTGGGGGGGGAGGGGGGAGGGGTGAAGGGAGAGGGGGAGGGGTGAGGGTGAAGGGGAATTTTTTTAAAAAACTTGTTTGTTGTAAAACTTTTTCAATTAAAAATAAATAAATAAATAAAAGAATCTCCCCCATTTTAATACCTAAATAATAGTAACAAACACGGATATGTCTGTTCTGGACCCACTCTCAATCTTTCCTGTAAAAGGTGAATTTTGCATTAGGAGAAGCTTTCTGTGCCATTTTGTATATTGCAGCAGAGTTATGTTGCCTGGTCTCTTGAGATAATAATTAAATTACTCCCTCTATTAGTACCTTCCTCTGTTCCCCCCTCCCCCACCATTGGTACCTCATTTGAGGGGGAGTAATTAGGAGGAGGAAGAGGAGGAGGAGGGGGAGACATATGGAAAATGATCCCTTGAAATTCCTCCTCAAGAATTGTAAGATTTGTATCCTTTTTTTTTTGTTTTTAGCTTAACCTCACAGACTGGCATTGTAATTTATGTCCTTCCGGTCAAGCGAGATATAATTTGCCTGCCCTTCTGAAAATCAACATAGTTCTATATTCGGTAATATTTCTCCCAATGCAAATAACAATACCACTGATTTGTCATTCACTGCATTCGAATCTGATGCACTCAGACTTTCTTACACAAGCAGCACAGTTCACTAAGCTTTGCTCTTAGACAGAATGTATGAAGAAAGAAAGAAAGAAAGAAAGAAAGAAAGAAAGAAAGAAAGAAAGAAAGAAAGAAAGAAAGAAAGAAAGAAAGAAAGAAAGAAAGAAAGAAAGAAAGAAAGAAAGAAAGGCAGGCAGGCAGGCAGGAGGGGGAAAATTGAGATTTGCAGATCTGATAATGAGCCCGTTAATGACATAAATGATACCTCAAGAACCTCACTAAACCATCCAGGTCCTACAATTTAATCTGTAATAAATACTCCTGCATCATTGTGAGATGGCTGCTCATAATGGCAAATGAAATATGCTGGTATGATAGGTACAATAAATCTGGATTTTCCTATGGTTCCCTCAGGCTAGAACAATATGTAACCAGAGTGCGCACTGTCAGGATGAGCAGATCTCAAAGCCATCATAAAATCTAAATGGGGACTAATTAGGAGGCCCTTCCCTTCTAGAGTTACTATTTCTATTGACATTTTCCATGCATGAGCCCCTCCATAATATCATAAGTCACCAAGATAAGAACTCCCTAGATTATAGGGGAAAAGCTTTAATGGAGAAGTTGAACTCAAAGGCGATGCATAAATTTTCCTTTTGATACCACAGGAAGGTCTGTCTTCAGTACTTTCTTTACAAACTTTCATTCTTCACTGTGGATACTTCTTAATCTTGAGAGGACTTTCTGCTATTCCCTTTCCCTTCTTCTCCTGCACGAAGGCATCACGGATATTATTATGTATTATGTGGAACAATGAGGATACTGTTTAATATTGCTTTAATTAGGGCTGCAAAAAGCTTCCAGATTAAAGGAAGATCGACCGTATCTTTTTGAAGAAGATTCTTTGAAACAATATGAGATTCCGAATCAAATCAGATGCCTTTGAAATGCTTCAGAGATCTCACGGCAATTCAGAGGTTAAAAGGACTATCAGGTCTTCTAGAGCAGGGGTCTCCAACCTTGGCAACTTTACGACTTGTGTACTTCAACTCCCAGAATTCCTCAGCCAGTGCATGCTGCCTGAGGAATTCTGGGAGTTGAAGTCCACAAGTCGTAAAGTTGCCAAGGTTGGAGACCCCTGCTCTAGAGTCTCAAATTCGGTAGCAGTTTCTGTATCTGGATGAAGCTGAGAAGAAGGTTGGGTGGATTTAGTAGTTTGATGGATTATTTGATATTGATATCACTTCAGCAACTCCTATTCATCACACTTCTTGGGAAAGTGCTGGTATGGTGATTGTATATCACTTTTCTGTTAGAATTTGTTTAGCGAGGTTTGCTTGAACAGGGAGGCTTAGAAAATTACTACATAGTCCTTGATTTACAACCACAATTGACCCCAAACTATCTTTGTTAAGTGTGACATTTGTTAAGTGAGATTTGCCCCGTTTTCCAACCTTCCTTGCCACAATTATTAGGTGAATCACTGCAGTTGATAGGTTAGTAACCTGGTTGTTAAGTGAATCTGACTTCCCCATTGACTTTGCTTGTCAGAACGTTGCAAAGGGTGACCACGTGATCTTGGGACCCAGCAACGGTCGTAAGTATGAACCAGTTGCCAAGCATCTGAATTTTGATCACATGGGGATGCTACAAAGATTGTAACTGTGAAAAAAATGGCCATAAATCACTTTTTTTCAGTGCCATTGTAACGCTGAACTTTCACTAAATGAACTGTTGTAAATTGAGGACTACATGTATAAACGAGGCTGTAGATCCATCAGCGGAGCAAGATCCACCCACACCCTGCCTTTTGCTCTGATAGGATTTCTCTTCCTTGAAGCAAACGTGCAATTTTCTTTCTTTCTTTCTTTCTTTCTTTCTTTCTTTCTTTTTTTTTTTTGGTAATGCGCTTTGCTTGAGCAAAGCAGTGGAAGATTCTCCCTATCTTTTCACTGTCACTTTCAGAGTCAAGAAAGGTTTTGGTGAAGGCATGTCAGAGAAAGGGGGTAGTACAGCTTTTTTTTTTATTTGCATTTATATCCCGCCCTTCTCCGAAGACTCAGGGCGGCTTACACTGTGTTAAGCAATTCATCCATTTGTATATTATATACAAAGTCAACTTTTTATTGCCCCCAACAATCTGGGTCCTCATTTTACCTACCTTATAAAGGATGGAAGGCTGAGTCAACCTTGGGCCTGGTGGGACTTGAACTTGCAGTAATTGCAAGCAGCTGTGTTAATAACAGACTGCATTAGTCTGTAGAGCCACCAGAGGCCCTGCTCCACACTGCTTGCTCTACCTTCAGGTGAGCCTTGCTGGAAACAAGCGGTTGCTAAAGCATTTGACTCTTTGGGTGCAGCGCAGAGGGGTTGAATTGCAGCACATTTTCTGCCAGTGTTCAGCAAAGCTTCCCCAGGGCTGATGCAGAAACTGCGTCAAGTAGAGGTTGCAAAATGAGCAAAACGAAATCCTTCTTTTCCTTAGCAATTTATAAATGAGGGGCCACTCGCTTTGCTTTGCGAAGCTCATACGAGAGAGGGTCTCAAAGGAGCTTTTTCAGGGGGCGACTGGACTTCCTTGTTTTCCTTTGAAGACGTTTCGTTTCTCATTCTCAAACGGATGAGAAGCGAAACGTCTTCAAAGAAAAACAAAGGAAGTCCAGCTGCCTCCCAAAAAGGCACCTTTGAGACAACCATGACCAGATGACTGAGAATCTCCATAGAAATATGAAAGAGGGCTTTGCTCAAGTCAAGTATCTTTATGCAGGTACCTAGCCCTCAACATACGACTGTAAGGGAGCCAGCTCATTACAGTCAGTAACTGTCGTGACTTTGAATCCAAAGTGGCCTCAAAGTAGGTCCATCATCACTTCCAACAGTCGCCAAGTGACCAGACATCAGTTGAGGACTACCTGTTCTTCATTTTCTACAATTGAAACAAGAAAAAAGTTAGGACATGGTGTACCCAAGGTGTCAATCTTGGAAGGCATGTATGACAATTTCACTTATTTGCTTGTTTGTTCCGAGACCTTTTTATGCTACTTCATCTGTAATTTACAAACCAACTATCGGATAGCAAGGCCTTCCTAGATATCAAGATATCAAGATGCAGGCTCTGTCTAAACAGCAATGATGGTCTGGGATGGGATTTCTGAATTTGTCCTTTTTGAAGGAAGAGATAAGACAGAGCGATAACTGATCAGGAACCATGGGGAGATACCATTTATCCCAGGAAACGTTGGAGAAGGATCTTATTTTGTTGCATTTTTCTCTCCAAAGAACAGCAACAAAATCCCACCATAGTAGCCAGGCAGACTTCAGGTAGTCCTTAATTTACAATCCAGGTGAAATCCAGCAGGTTCTGGAGAGCCGGTAGTGGAAATTTTGAGTACCAGCAAATACCACCTCTGGCTGGCCCCAGAGTGGGGTGGGAATGGAGATTTTGCAATATCCTTCCCCCAGAAGTGGGGTGGGAATGGAGATTTTGCAATATCCTTCCCCCAGGAGTGGGGAGGGAATGGGGATTTTGCAGTATCCTTCCCCTGGAGTGGGGTGGGAATGGAGATTTTGCAGTATCCTTCCCCTGCCACGTCCACTGAGCCACACCATGTCCACCAAACCACAGAACTGGTAGAAATTTTTTTTAGATTTCACCACTGTTACAATCACAATTGAGCCCAAAATTTATGTTGCTAAGCAAGACAATTGTTAGGTGAGTTTGCTTTTTATAACCTTTCTTCCTACAGTTGTTAAGTCATAAATATGAGTCAGTTGCAAAGCCTCCGAATTTTGATCATGTAACCATGGGAACGCTGAAACGGTTGTAAGAGTGAGAAATGGCCATAAGTCATTTTTCAGTGCCATTGTAACTTTGAACAGTCACTACAAACAGTCACATTTGTAACAAACAGTTACAAATGAGCTTTGTGAGCCTTTAAAATATTTATTTAGGTATATAAAGGTGTTAAATTAAGAAAAATGTTTAGATAAAGAAAAAGGGAATCGAATACCCTTAAATGACACTTATTTTCACTCATGGAGGAAGATCTAGTACTGTTAATTAACAGACCTTCTCCTTAATCATGAAAGTAAGTATCATTCAAATTCCATTCTTGTCATCTTACATCAGGATGCGTGCACTGTGGGCTAATCTTCATCCCTAGAGCGGAACCTATTCTGAACACTGACACTTAAAAGAAAATATGCAGAAAATCTCATGCCATCCAACATTTCTTACGGATCCCAAAGGTGCTTTTTCAAGAGGCAATTGGACTTTGTTTTTCCTTAAGACATTTTGCTTCTGATCCAAGAAACTTCTTCAGTTCAGAACTGAAGAAGCTCCTTGGATGAGAAGCAAAACATCTTCAAGGAAAACAAAACAAAACAAAACAAAAATAAAATCCAGTTGCCTTTTGAAACAACACCTTTGGGACAACCATGACCTGGATGACTGAGAATCTCCATAGCCATTTCTTAGGGATGTTTCTAATGGACTAATAACTTCTATTCTCATAGCACAGCTCACTATCTGAATTACATCTCCTCTAACACACATTGAGGAAGGCTCTTCTCTATTATATCAGACTACATCACTGCAGTCGTTCTGCAGTGATTTATTCTGGAACAGATATACTAAAAAAAGTAACACTCCACGATGATTATGGCTGGCCAAATATCTGGATCCAAAGGGCAAGAATGATTTGAACTGCACATGCCCTGCACGTCACTCCTTCCATGCTTCTTTAACTCAAACACATGTTATACAAACTCAGCAAAAGATACAACATACTGGCATTTAAGGAACCGCTGACAGAAATGGCACATGTGTCCCAGCATGTGCTGAATCTGTTAACCCCATGAGTCTAAATCCCTGCTCCACCCTAGTGATGACAGAATGGCCTATTTGAATTATTGACATAGTTCATGGGTAAAGAGAGAGGGAAAGTACTTAAGAGTACTTAAGTCAGAAGTTGTGAATTCTCCAACACTGGAAGTTTTTTTTTTTATAAAAAAGTTTTATTTTTACAATCATATCCAACAGCTCATCCAATGTACAATTAGTCGGGCTTGCCCAGTCACCACCACCCTTTTAACTCTCTTCCCTCTTCTACTTTCCAGACCTTCCTCTCCTTCTCTTATCTACATCCTCTCCTCCCTCCACCCTACACCTTCCTTCTCCCTCTTCTACCCCTCTTCCTTCCTCTTCTCCCTCTTCTCCCCCTCTTCTCCTCTTTCCTACCTCCTACTCTCTCCTCTTTTCTCCCTCCCCACCGTTCTAAAATGGTAACTGGGCAGACCCAACCCTACATTAATTATATTTATACATCTTCAATAATCCCTGTACATTAACCATCACTCCATCCTCTACCCTCAAACCCCCCAATTCCCCTCCCATTTACCCCCCACCCCCCACCCCGACTTCCCAGAACAAAATGCAGGGTATCAAAACTAACAATCATAATCCAAAATAAATCCTAAATTATAATCTCTAGTCACTCCACACATAATCACACTCTCAATTCCCCTCTCCTTCAGAAATATATCTAATACAAAATATTTCCTAAATTTACTCATACGCTATTTGATATTTTTTTATCTGATACTTATTTTGAATATAATCAATCCACATTTTCCATTCTAAAATATATTTTTCTTATGTATAGTCTTTTAAGTAAGCAGAAATTTTTGCCATTTCTGCCAGATTTGATACTTTGAGTGTCCATTCTTCAATTGTAGGTAATTCTTCTTTCTTCCAATATTGAGCAATCAAAGTCTCGCGGCTGTTATTAAGTTCAAAATCAATTTAGTCTCTATAGCTGTACAACACTGGAAGTATCCAATCTCTTCTTAAAAACTTTCAAAAAAACAACAACACTGGAAGTTTTTAAGAAGAGATTGGATAACCACTTGTCTGAAATGGTATAGGCCAGAGTTTCCTACCTGAGCAGGGGGTTGGACTAGAAGACCTCCAAGGTTCCTTCCAACTCTGTTATTCTCTTCTCTTCTCTTCTCTTCTCTTCTCTTCTCTTCTCTTCTCTTCTCTTCTTTCTTCCTTTGCTTCCCAAGAGCCTTTCTTCCACAACCTTCCCCCTTCCAAAACTTCCCCACCACAATACCAAATTTAACCCCTTTTCTTTTGATAGATAGGGCTTTATTCTGCCATATATTATACCCTCCCTCCCTCCCCCACAAAAAAACTTTTTAAGAAAATTCAGTACTCCAAAAAACATAGTCTCCTGTTGAGAATATAAGTTTATAGTGATGAGAGCAGTTGAAAAGTGCTGAATGTATATTTTTGACAATGTTGCCCAAGTAAAATTGTATCATTTAGATTAGATCAAACTCGAATTATAATGATCCTATTTGTAGAAACAATCTCAAACACCCCTAGAACTCTGGCAATCAAAAAACAAACATACAAAATAAAACGATTCTGCTGAGATCTTATTTATAAGACCAATTTATAAGGGTATAATGGCCTTTGATACTGTTTGCAACAAGTTGGAGCAACAAACACAGAGTGATGTCATCATGTAAGTAGTGCCATT
Source organism: Ahaetulla prasina (assembly GCF_028640845.1). NCBI lineage: Eukaryota > Metazoa > Chordata > Lepidosauria > Squamata > Colubridae > Ahaetulla > Ahaetulla prasina. The sequence goes on along the minus strand of NC_080539.1, from coordinate 226,338,139 downwards.
ATGTGTGCCAGAGTCTGATGCAAATGTCTAAGCTGTGATATTTGTGTTGTCATTCATTCATTCATTCATTCATTCATTCATTCATTCTTATAACTCTTATACCTCACCCCACCTCCCTGGGACGGCCAGAGAATTGAACTTAGGAAGACTGACTTCTAAATGGATATGGAATGCTAAAGATCTCTATAAGAATCAAACAGTTCCGTGGGATTTATGGCCGAGCATAAGTTTGTAGCCAGCCTAACTCCCTGCAGATCTTCTATTTAACATTGAGATCCCTCCCACAGGCTGGTGCTGTGTCAGATCAACTATGTGTCCACATCGCCGTGATACTGTGTGGATCAAGTGGGGATTGAGAAGCTGACACAATAATGAGTCCAAATTCACCTTGATCATGGGATGTTCCTTCTTCTTCCTATACTCAATGTGCTGAAGAGCCACCGTCCCTCCATCCCCTACAGATGCTCAAGAGGCACCTTCATAAGTGGACACTAGGAGGGAACAATCAAGACAAATCCGCAGTACCAGCATCCTTGCGGAATGAACACTGGCTCGCTCCATGGAAGGACAGAGTGTAGCAGTGAGAATAGCAATAGCACTTAGACTTACATACCGCTTTATAGCGCTTTACAGCTCTCTCTAAGTGGTTTACAGAGTCAGCATATTGCTCCCCAACAATCTGGGTCCTCATTTTACCAACCTCAGAAGGATGGAAGGCTGAATCAATCTAGTGAGATTTGAACTGCCAAATTGCAGGCATCCGGCAGTCAGCAAAAGAAGCCTGCAGAACAGCACTCTAACCACTGCGCCACCATGACTCAATACTCATACAACAATGCAAAATTAAAGAGTTCAAGGGACAAGGCTGGTATGGAAGTGGTCTGAATTGTCAAACCCAGTTCAGTATCATCTCCATCTTGCTGCCCTGTCCACCTTGGTCTTTAGGACAAAATTCCCGGTGGGGCCACCAAAGAAGGTTGGTTCTGAGAGGCTTGCATGCTGAGCAGCATTTTCAGGAATGCAAAACAGGAACAATGATTAAGCACAGGCAGGTACTGCCAGAAAATCAAGACTTTTTTCATGGCAAATAAACACCAGAGGAGCACATGCTAACTCAGGATGAATGCATTTTACTAGAACCTGATTGAAAAGGCTATCAATTTCCCCGACGGTGATGACAGTGATGATGGTTTTTAAAATGCACGTTATAGTCTTGAAAACCAGTGGCTTGGGTAAACAAGCATTTTCTGAAAAGCAGCATTCCTGGAGGATGAGTCTAAATACCCTTCTCTCAACTTTATGTTTACATAGAGTTATACAGGGGAAATAAGCCTTCTGAGTATTATTAGAGGGCAAAGCAGAAGCAGCTGAGTTTATGAAAAAATATCACAAAAATGACTGAGAGGATAGAGATCTATATCCTAAGTCAACTTCAGCTCCACTTCATTTTTTTAAAGAAAAAAAATCATTGGTAGGTGCAATTTACTTTTATTTAGTTGAAGGCAAAGAACAGTTTGGCTGGATCTGAGTTAAAAATGCAATCCTTTGCAAGCAAGCTATTCTCTGCTTTTCTTCTTGAAAACACAATCAGAAACACAAGAAAGATTGTTAACAAACTGAACAAAAGTGGACATAAAACAAGTACAGGTAGTCCTTGACTCGCACACATTCATCTCAGAAGCACCTAAGATGCTCCAGGGTTGAAAGAATTAGCCAGTGACATCACTGTTGCCCAGGAGATGTTTGGTTGGGGGCTTCTTTCAGGCCCCCATTAATGGGCCCACCAAAGCGGTACCTATGTTTCTAATTGCGATTACATACTTTCAAACTGCTCTTGGCAGGAGCTGGAGTGAATAATGGGAGCGAATAACGGGAGCTCACCTCACCAAGCAGCGGCAACGGGGTTTCAAACGCAGGCTTGCTGATCATCAACCCAGCATCCTAACCATGTGAGCCACCATGCTCCCATAGTCCTCGACTTATCACCATTCATTTAGTGATCATTTAAAGTTACGGGACTGAAAAAAAAGAATTATGACCGTTTTTCACACTTACAACCGTTTTTCATACTTACAACCGTTGCAGCCTCCCCATGATCGTGTGACCAAAACGCAAACCATTGGCAACTGGTTCATATTTATGATGGTTGTAGTGCCCCAGGGACATGCGATCACCTTTTGCAGCCTTCTGACAAACAAAGTCAAAGGGGGAAGCCAGATTCATTTAACAACTGTATTACTGACTTAACAACTGGAGCGATTCACTGAACAATTGTGGCAAGAAGGTGGTAAAAGGGCCGTGGTGTGGCTCAGGCTGTAAGAAGCCTGTTATTAAAACACAGCTGCTGCAATTACTGCAGGTTCTAGTCCCACCAGGTCCAAGGTTGACTCAGCCTTCCATCCTTTATAAGGTAGGTGAAATGAGGACCCAGATTGTTGGGGGGGCAATAAGTTGACTTTGTATATAAATATACAAATAGAATGAGACTATTGCCTTACACAATGTAAGCCGCCCTGAGTCTTCGGAGAAGGGCGGGATATAAATGTAAACAAAAAAAAAAAAAATGGGGCAAAACTCATTTAACAACTGTCTCAGCAACAGAAATTTTGGGCTCAATTGTGGTCGTACGTCGAGGATACCTGTATTGGCATCTTCTCTCTTGCTCTCACTTTGGAGCAACTATGAATGACTAACTGTCCTTTCACACTAAAAACTTAAGAGGGACAGAAGAGACACAAAGCCACTTAAAGTACCAAAAGTCCAATAAAATTGGTACCCTTTAAGACTATGTAAAAAATATAGTCACCAAAAGACTGCAGCAAAGTTTAACTACATTGGATATATATTATTCTCTAGATTTGATGTGTTAACACATTTGGACTACATTCAATATATGCAAGCATAACATAATTTTTCTTCCATTCCAAAATCTGTTCTAGAACCAATGACTAGTCTTTTCATCTCCCAACCCTTTAAAGCCTAGTTAAAAATTTACTTGACGTTGATTCAAGCAATTTTCACTATTTTCAAATCGGTTAGAAATCAGGACCTTGTGAGCATCAGCGTTATTCATTAGGGCTGAGAATGCTTTGAAAATGATTCAGAAATATTTTGAACTGCACATACTATACATACATTGCCTTTCTTCCAGGGGTGAAATGCTTCCAGTTCGGACCGGATCGCGTGATCCGGTAGCGATGGCAGCGGGTGGTTCGGAGAACCGGTAGCAAAAATTTAAAAAAAAAAGCCTCTGATGATCGCGCGGCTCAGTTGGACTTGCCAGAACCCTTTAGAAGCATTTTTTCTACAGCCTCTTCGGCCGAAGAGGTTGTAGAAAAAATGCTTTCAAAAGTAAATTAAAAAAAAAAAGTTGGCCATGCCCATCCAGTCACATTACCCCACCACCACCAAGCCATGCCCACAGAACCTGTAGTTACAAATTCTACATTTCACCCCTGCTGTCTTCTGATTCTTCAAACAAACTGCCCGTCTCTCTTCAGGCTTCTACAAGAGCTGAAAAAGAGTTGTAGTTGTTTTAAAATCTTAAATTTAATGAATATGCTGAGCTCTAATATTTATGTTTACAAGCCTGCAAACTATGACTGCTGTTGGAATAGCAATAGCACTTAGCACTTAGGACTTATATACTGCTTCGCAGTGCTTTACTGCCCTCTCTTAACGGGTTACAGAGTCAGCATATTGTCCCCAACAATCTGGGTCCTCATTTTACCAACCTTAGAAGGATGGAAGGCTGAGTCAACAATGAGCCTGGTGAGATTCGAACTGCCACACTGCTGGCAATCAGCAGAATTAGCCTGCTATTTTACTAGAACCTGATTGAAAAGGCTATCAATGGTTAGAATGCAGAATACTGCATTCTAACCATTGCACCACCACAGCTCCTGCAGTATGTCTATTACGTCTAAATAGAACTACAATTTCAACTGGTTGAAACAGAATAATAAGCAATGGTTTGTTTACCTTACTTCACAGAATAATTCACTATTACCCGCATTATACCACCGTATTAAACCAGAAGCTATGTTTTGCAAACCACAACCGTTGAGTCTATACACACACCAAAACTAAGTGAATCAATTTTTGGCTTGGTGCACTATGAGAATTCAACTAACAGCTCAAATATACTTTAATAACCAGATTGAGTTATTAAATATGAGACAGCTATTATTTCTGTGGCATATGTTCTTTGATGCTTTGCACTGGTTTGTCCTGTATCACTGTGAATAGTGTAGGCTTCACAGAATTATGTGTCAGCTCTCAACTTCTATGTGTGCCAGATGCACTAAGCATTAAGTGTATGATGGAATTGATTTGACTAAAAATGCCTAAGCTTTTTTTTTTTTTTAAGCTATCCTGGAGATAGATATCCTTTTTCACGTGAATACTGTGATCATCTATCAGTCTGTCACGTTATATGCATCCCTCATTGGCTTTTGAACAAGGAGGGACAAATATACTTTACAAATTTAAAAATGTCCATAAAGAGAACCTAGACTTAAAGGTTTCTGTGCGTGTTTGCCAGGTATGTGGCAGGATCAAGCTGACAATCCCAAAGGTGCTTTTTTTCAAGAGGCATTTGGACTTTCTGGTTTTTCTTTGAAGAAGTTTCGCTTCTCATCCAAGCTGAGAAGCGAAACATCTTCAAAGAAAAACCAGAATGTCCAGTTGTTTCTTGAAAAAAAAGCACCTTTGGGACAACCATGACCTGGATGACTGGGAATCTCCAAAGACATCAAGCTGACAACTTTGCCTGATCTTGAAAGCTAAGTAGGCTCAATCTTGGTTAGTATCTGGAGAGGAAAGCAGACAAAGATACTCAGGACTAGAGCCTTGGCCAATTGAAAAAACCATTCAAGAAGAAGACAATACTGCTACAAGTAAAATGGATGATTTTGTCCACGGACTCACTAAAAATTGACTGGATTCAAAAGAGATACTATGTTGTACATCTCAGATCACTTAATATTTATTATTGAAATTTATTGGCAACCAGTTCCAATGGATTCTGGACAGTACATAAAACCTGAAATACATGGAACTCAACTAAAAATATTAATATGTTCAACTCAAGATATTTAAGTCAGAACTAAAGGTGGCTGAAATAATGCCACCCGCGGACACCCGCAAGGGCAGGGAACGTCATATGCATCGTGGCATATTCTTGGCGGATGGTATAATTTGCATCATCCCTACGATGACATTGATGCAAATTCCAAATTTGACATTAGCATGGCTCTGATGGATGCTTGGGATGGCATCCTCTTCCAAACAGCAAGCAGTCCTTCTCTAATAGTCATTGACTGAGATAGGCGGCCATAGAAATTGAATAAATAAATAAATGAACAAATACAGGTAATCATCATCTTAAGACCACAACTGAGCCCAAAATTTACATTGCTAAGTGAGAAATTTGTTAAGTGAGTTTTCCTCATTTTACGACTTTCCTTGCCACATTTGTTAAGCGAATCACTGCAGTTGTTAAATTAGTAGCACGGTTGTTAAGAGAATCTGGCTTCCCCATTGGCTTTGCATGTCAGAAGGTCGCAAAAGGGGATCACATGACCCTGGGATACTGCAACCGTCATAAATGTGAACCAGTTGTCAAGCATCTGAATGTAAATCACATGATCATGGGGATGCTACAACAGTCCTAAGTGTGAAAAATGGTCGTAAGTCACTTTTTTCAGGGCCGTTGTAACTTTGAATGGTCACTAAGTGAACTGTGGTAAGTCGAGGACTACCTGTAAAGTCAGATTTTAACAGATTAAACTGGAACATATTAATGGCTTGGCAGTCTTCCTCAGCAACCATGTCACTGCCGTGGTCTTTATCTCCATCTTCGGCTTCCCACTGCAGAGTGAGAAAAGAGCACACAACCTCAGGAATATTATTTGCATGACATTATAAGCACAACTATATATATATGACACGAGGAGGGGAGAGGGAGGGAGAGAGAGAGACAGAGAGAGAGAGGGGGGGAGGGAGAGGAGATGTTTAGATGTTTTGCATTTCCAGAAAGACTTATTTCAGGTTTTTCCTGTCTGAATTTAGAAATCATCATGTTGAGTTATATCTTTCTTTCTTAACTTTGGCATCAAAGTTGGAGACAGATGTGGGATAGATATTGTGCCGGCAGCATTTCCAAGGGTACTCTTGAGAATTTCTGTGCACACGTGTGCGTTCAGTCTCACATACACACACACACACACACACACACACACACACACACACACACAAACACACACAATTAATCCAATCACAGTGATAATCTGCTAACCAGGAACAAAAGTATGCATGAAATCTTTCCCCCAAAACTGATCACTGGTGCCAGAAATAACAAGATTAACCATCTCATGGGCAGCTTGCATACAAATGCTGTGTATTGTATTAGTGAATGTGAAAAATGGATTTATGGGTAGTTTTGCAGAGAAGAAAAGCAAGGTCACTTTCTTTTCATGGATTGCTTTTGCTGGATCACAGGGTTTTTATTTACTGAGTGAATTTATTTACTCAGTGGACGTTTCAATTGCTCCATTAATTCTTTATAAAACAATACAGAATTCAGTTTATGTTATTAACCTTCGGTGTCTGTAAGTGAGCAGCGAATGCTATAAGCATTCCGGAGGGCCACTACAGTATGAGGAAGCCATTCTGAACAGTGTCTTACACACATGCCTTTGATTTACATCCACAAATTGCAATTGGGATGTTATCTGTACACACAGAGAGACAAAAAGGAAATCTGTAAACTCAAGAGGGTCAAAAAGAAAATCCCAAAGACCTTTCTGGAAACTAAAGTGTAGGAATGAAGGAATGAGTTTCTATTCTATTGTGACATATCCTCTCTGGTAGCAAGTTCCAGAAAGAATTTGCATTCAAATTAGGCAGCCCTGTTAACCATGAAACCTATTTGTAAAGTTATGTGAGTTATGTGAGGGCAGGAGGACACCAAGGACCAACTGATGAAGTTACCTAGTTTGGTAATGAAACATCTGCAAGCAAATAACTAAGCTCAGACAGCACGAAGGATTCCATTGCTCAACCCTGAGCTTGATGTTTTTAGTAATTTTTAATCTATTTAGAGAACCTATTACCGGGTGGATTGGAATAACAACAGTGACAACTCTAATGAAAATAATTCAGAGTATATTTGTGTAACTTGTGTATGTTCCTTTCTCCACAAGAATCTCTTCTTCTAGTTAATTTTCCCCCATGTTAGAATTCTTTAGTTCATCTAAATATATTTATTGCTATCACAGTAAAATATACGGATCATTATCAATGAAAAAAATTAAGAAGATTAAGAATTAACAAAGCAAAACCATACATCTTTGGTAAAAAACCCCCACCAAAGTCCATGATACTCAATAGTGTTTATTCCTTAAACATATTTATGATTTACTCTATGGGTTTTGTAAATAAGCCAATAGGTTTCCACTTGTGTGGAATGTCATATTAGATGATTGGCTATTTCTATTTCACGCTAGTGTTGTTTCTTTCCTGTAAAAATGTTATTTGCTGAAGATAGTCTATTAATAACTGAAATACAGAACTTCTTTCATCTTTAGTTACAAGTTTGATAGCTTCCTGTATTTGTCATTTGCATACATTTAAAAAATGATGTGAATAGGGACCGGCTCTGCTGCGTATCGCAGTGGCGTCATCCACAGGGAGCTGGCTGAAGTTCTCCGATGATACTTTCTTCTCCACAGGAAGGAGTTAGAACAGCAGGGATTCCTCAGCATCTGCTGCCTAGACAAACCCAGTGAAGGAGCCCCTGAGACTGAAGGATTCTGCACCTGTCTTTAGAAACAAATGTCACTGAGGTTTTGCAGCTTGAGAAGATGCACAAGGTCACCAGAAGAGTTTCTCTCCAGCTGCAGAGTGAACTCAGCTGTATTTCAAAATTTGCCTTAGCTACGTCCATGCTTGTATTGAGTATTTATGAGCTTATTCCATTCTGGTAGGAATCCGTGTAAGGGTTGAATGAATGGAAGGCAGTGGTAGGATTCAGCCAGTTCTGGCCGGTTCGGACAAACCGCTAGTTAAATTGCTGGGTGGCTCCACCCCTCCCCATCTCTTTCAGGAGTCCCCATGCTCCCAGGTAAGTGCAGGAAGGCCTCCTAGGCCCAAAACGGAGCATGGGGGGGTGACACCCCCGCTCAGAGCCCATATTCGCTCCCAAGAGGCTGCATGGAGGGCTACTAGGTCCAAAACTTGGTGTGGGAGGGCATCCCCCTCGTGGCCCATTTTTGCTCCCAGGTGGGAGTGCTTTCGGTCACACCCCCTGGTGATGCCCACCATGGCCATGCCCACCCAGCCGGTCATTAGGTCTGAGAACCGGTTGTTATATTATTTGAATCCCACCACTGATGGAAAGGTTAAGTGCATCTGGCCCATCTGAACCTTCTCCCTTCATAATCGTAGATCATTGAGCAGGAATGCTATGACAGGGGAGGTGGATAAGAGGCTACTGTGCAAAATCAGCAAAGGACACCTTCCCCGCCCTCAATGCAGCAGGACTCAACTGCCACAGTGAGTGGAAAGTTAATGCATACAGTTGTTTTTAAAATAAGCTCTCTTTAAGACCACTGAATTCAACATGATAACCTAGCTTCACAGTTGTCAGAAAGTGTAAGAAATAGCTCTTTCTTTTTAATTAAATTAATTATTCTAATCCTGGATAAGGCAAAGAATCATGGTTTAGAGTACAGGTAAATCTTGACTTACAACAGTACACTGTAAGTCTGTTCAAAGTTACAAAAGCACTGAAAAAACATGGCTTATGACCAGTCCTCGCACTTATGATCCTTGCAGCAACCCCATGGTCATATGATAAAAATGAGAACTTTGAGCTACTAGCATGTATTTATGATGGTTGTACTAGCATCCCAAGGTCATATGATCATCATTTTTGACCTTCTCAGCTCGTTTCCTACAAGCAAAGTCAATGGGGGAAACTGGATTTACTTAACAACCTCATTATTCATGTAACAACTGCAGTGATTCACTTAACAACCATGGCAAAAGAAAGGTCATAAAATCAATTGCGACTCCTTTACAACCACCTTGTTTAGCAATGGAAGTTCTGGTCCCAAATGTGGTCGTAAGTCAAGGACTACTTGAAGAAAGGGATGCACCGATCAATTTTGCTTTCATCCAATTCATTTTCCTTTACATAATTTTGTCTTGGTCTCTTTCGGTATCAGTTTGAGAACATGAGAAAACAAAAAATAAACAAACTTAACATGTATATATGCACATACACACACAATACCCGCATGTATTGTAATGCACATTTCCTACTCAGAGGTATCAAATACGTTAATTTTTTAGGATGCATGGGTTTTGCAAGCTTATTCCCCTAATATAGCCTTTAATAGGCTCTTTTACTTAATAAATATATTTTGTTTCTAACTGAATTTTGTTGTTTGATCAGTCTGTCGGTCAATTCATTCAATCCTGAATTAAGAGTAATATTTTGGCATCCAGTATATATAACTAGGGCAGAAAAAGAAAAAAATGAGATGGTTCACAAGTCATTCAGAGAATATTATTACCTACAAACGAATATGTCATAAAGAGTATGTCTGACATGAAGATTGTCCTCTATATTTGCATCTCTTTCTTCATCTTTGTTTCTATTTTTGTTAGCTTCTCTTTTTAAGTCTATTTTTCTGGTTTGGGCCTCAAAGCTCTTTTTTCAAAAAAAGATATGCATAACAGAATATATGATTGTGAAATTATCAATTCAAAAACATTACTGGGCTAAATTAAGAAAGAACTTCCTGCTTCCACAATATTAACTTCTAATACTTCACTTCCTGTTTGAAAGATCTGATTGTTTTGTCTGTGGAGATTCTCAATCATCCACGTCACAATTGTCTCAAAGGTGCTTTTTTCTCTAAAAGGCAACTGGACCATTGTTTTTTTCCTTGAGGAAGAAGAAAATGTTTCGCTTTTCATCCAAGAAGCTTCATCATTCTCATCTGGTGAACCTTAAAATTCTGTTTAAAAAAAGTTGAACAATCTGATCATTTTGGATTGTTCAACTTTATTTGGTCAAACCAACAGATTGTAGACCCATCTATACGAGACAGAACTATATACCATTGGATATAGTAGATTTCAAACTCTTAGAATAATTCAGCAATTCAATATTTTCTCCAAGGAGGTTATAAAAACTGTTCAAGCATATATTTTGAATTGTTTGATAGAGGATATGAAGACAAATTAGCAATGGGTTGATGATGAATCAAATTCCTTCCAGAGGAATGCAAAATGTCTAATGTATGCACTATGTTTGTTAATTATTTCATATTTCACAGATTTACATCTAAACTGTCCCTAGTGAAGGCATTATACTGACATGATAATCAGACGATGGGAAATTTTATCTAGGATGACTGTTTCACACATACAACATATCTCTTGGTGTTCCAGCTGTAAGTTGAATGAAAACCCCACTTCTAACATTATACCAGGCATCAATTCTCTTAATCTTATTCTTAATCTGCAAGCGTCAGTGATAAATTCCATACACTGCATAATAGCTTGTCTCACTGTGTTTATAGGAGACAAATAGAAGCAGATAAGAGTCGGGTTTCACCTGAAGCAATTACTTCTTCCAGGACCACAGAATCAAAATGTTATTTCTGGGGTTGGCAAATCAGCTGCCATTTTGTTGAACACTCTAGGGTAAATCACGACAATGATTGGCATCATTGAAGCCTTGTTATTGGATTCAGCATAAAACTTAATAGTAAATAGCAAAACTAAATTCATACAATTCACTAGTAATGCAGTCAGCGTTACCTGACTACACAATATTTTCCACTCGATGGAATACTAAATCTTTTATAGAATAATGAGGTAAGAACTGTGCCTGCTTCCATAACAATTCACTTATTCTTATTTTGTCTTTTACATACATACTAAAAAAATATGTGGAGTATCCATGAGGCAATTTAAGGAAGGAAGGAAGGAAGGAAGGAAGGAAGGAAGGAAGGAAGGAAGGAAGGAAGGAAGGAAGGAAGGAAGGAAGGAAGGAAATAAAGCCAGTAACACTTTGCAAGCTGATGAATATAGTACCTTTCATATGTATGTATGTATGTATGTATGTATGTATTTTTCTGAGGTTTTCGCGGGTATTTGTATGTAAGTCTTCGGTTATTCGGATTTTCTCCCACGTAAAATTGGAAGTGTCTTGGCGACGTTTCGACGAAATCCCATTCATCATCTTCAGGCTAGGTGTTTACAGCTTCGTGCTTCTAGGAGAAATAAAGATAAAGGACACTTCCAATATTACGCGTGAGAAAACCCGAATAACCAAAGACCTAAATACAAACACCCCCGAAAATCTCAGAAAACATATATATATATATATATATATATATTCTGAGGTTTTCGCGGGTGTTTGTATGTAGGTCTTTGGTTATTCGGGTTTTCTCCCGCGTAAAATTGGAAGTGTCTTGGCAACGTTTTGACGAAGTCTCATTCGTCATCTTCAGGCTTCAGCTTCGTGCTTCTGGGAGCAATGTGTGATTGCAGCTGTTTCTTCCTTTTTAACTGCTAGTGGGGGTTTGAACTGATTCGGTGGGAGCTTGGCTGTGCTCTGATTGGATGGGGTTTTTTTTGTGCTCTGATTGGATGGGGGTGTGTGTCCTGTGTTGGTGGGGGCTTGGTTGTGCTCAGATTAGTCTGAGTTGCAGGGGGATTTGAGCGAATGAGACTTCGTCGAAACGTCACCAAGACACTTCCAATTTTACGCGGGAGAAAACCGCGTAAAATATATGTATATATATATTATAATATATATCTTATATAGTCTTACAAAGGTATATCTTTCTTAGTAGTAACTGGCTTGTAGAAGCAACTTTAGAATTTTGCTGAGAAATAAAGTAAATTAGAACGATCTCTGATGACAACCAAATATCACTAGATGAATAAATAAACTAACTGATGTGAAAAAAAATATTAAGGAAATGAAGGAAGGAATGCAGCGGTGAAATCCAGCTGGATCTATCCAGCTCATGAGAGCCGGTAGCACCGGTGGTGGGAGGCTCTGTCCACCCGCCAAGATGTCATCACATCCCGTTTTTGATCCTATGCACATGCACAGAAGGTTCTGCGCATGCGCAGAAGGGGCTCACGCACTTACATTTCAGATCCAGTAGCATTTTACCCCTGAAGGAATGGCTTAATTGATGAGCTAGTGCAATACAGTACGCCAACGATGAAGGCACTCTCTTTCGTTATGTCTGTGACTTTATTGTGGTTGACTTACTGGAAGTCTCAGGTCACCGCCATAGTCTTCTCAAAGAGAAGGAGTTGAAAATGACTTTTCACCATGAACCCCTATATTAGACAAAAATGTAGACCTATTTTATATACTTTCTGACCTATAAAGATCTAAAATGGTATATTATTTGCTGGGGTATTCATGTGTACAGGTAGTCCTCGACGTACAATCATTTGTTGGTGACCATTCAAAGTTACAACCACACTGAAAAAAGTGACTTATCACTATATTTCACTCTTGGGACCATTGCAGCATCCCCATGGTCATGTGATCAAAATCCAGACACTTGACAATTAGCATGTATTTATGATACATGTGGTGGTGTCCCTGGGTCATGTGATCACCTTTTGTGACCTTCTGAGAAGCAAAGTCAACGGAGAAGTCAGATTCACTTAACAACCAAATTACTAACCTAAATTGGAGTGATTCACTGAACAACTGTGGCAAGAAAGGTCATAAAATGGAGCAAAATTCACTTAACAGCTGTCTGGCTAAGCAGTGAAAATTTTGAGCTCAGTTGTGAATGTGAGTCGAGGACTACCTGCATTTGTTCAATCTCTGAATTATCACAGAAATAAAACACTGCTTATGTTATGGAAGCCCTATGTAAGAATGATATTGCAGTTTCAGCTTAAAAAGTCCATGGGAAGCGAAGCCCAATCTGTACAGGAAATAGGGAATGGCTATAGTACTGAAAAGTAGCCAAGGGAAGTTGGACTCATCCCTGCCCCTGATTGATCATCATCTTGCTAACATGATTTGCAAGAGAAGAAGAAAACCAGCTAACGGTCCATGTGCTTTTGTGATGGCTGGAGATTAGATGAAGGTTGTGTTTTGTACACATAATTAATGGAGCATTTGTGTGCCATGGTTAGAGAGACACAAGCAGTGGTGGGATTCAGCCAATTCACACCACTTTGGGAGATCCAGTTGTTAACTTTCTGAGCAGTTTGGCAAACTGATTGTTGGAAGAAATCATTAGGGCAGAGAACTGGTTGTTAAATCACTTGAATCCCACCACTGGACACAAGGATAAGTCCTGACACCCAACCACAAAATTAGAAGACATCACGGGACTTAATACCATGCAGACAATTTAAACAGTCAAACTCAGTAAATGGAACAAAATGACAGTAATGATGGGCAATTTGCTGTAAAAATGCAAGGTTATGGCATGAACTCAGAAGGAAGGGAGGAGATATTTTATTTGCAAGGCCTGCATAACAAAGATAAAAGAAAAGGGAGTGTGGACAGGTGGGGCTCTTTTCAATGTAGAAAACAAGAGCTGACTGTCATACAAGACATATTGCTAAGATAAGCAATAGGGCTAAGACAGAGCCAATAAAATACTTGCTAAAAGTTTTCTAGGATTCCTATTAGTTAACTTTTAGAAATAGGTTGAAATAGAGCCAATAGAATACTTGTTAGATAACTTTTGAAGTGTTTATTGGTTAAGACTTAGAAGTAGGGATGGCATGAAGCCAATAGAGGACCCTTTAGGTAATTTTCAGAATGCCTATTAGACAATGCTTGTTTAGCCCTCCTTGGAAAAAAAAACCCTGTATAAATATGTTTAATCCTTTATTCTGGGTCCTGGCATTTTGTTGGCTGTGGCTCCTTTTGCTGAAGCGTTTCAATAAAGGAAACAAAACCTGTACCTCATGTCTGGTGTTCTTCATGGGCTTTTGGCACCAGGCTCAGACCTGAATTGAGGACAACAGTAGCATAACCAAGAATAACTATCTTTCTCTTAGTGAGAAAGATCTCCCATGTGAGATTTGCCAAGCTTCTGTGCGGGTGGGTGTCCGCGCACATGTGCACTCCTTTTGACTCCTGGAGACCACCTGAACAAACATCTGGAAGTTTTCTTGGCAAGGGTTTTCAGAAGTGCTTTGCCATTGACTGCTCCCTAGGGGTAAGGAAAGTGACTGGCCCATGGCTCTCCCAGTTTGCTTTGTGCCTAACAAAGGGTTAGAACTCACCGTCTCCTGGTTTCCAGCCTGGTGCCTCCAGCAGTACATCAAACTGGCTACCCTACAGCTCTTAAAGTTCTCCTTTACCTCATACCTAATAGTTTGTAACTCTACTTGGGTTTATTTGATATTCTGTTATATATTTGTGTAGATCAATCAGACAGACAGAAAGATGGGTACCATTCCCTTCTGAGAATCAGTGACTGATCTTTCAAGATTATGGGACTGTGGATGCTATTAACCCTAGAGTTCCCCATTGCTTCATCATATGTACATATTTTTCCAGCCCCTTTTTTGTTTCTATTTTTTTTAAAAAAATACTGTAAACAATGGGGGAATTATAGAGAGCAGAGTTTCCCTGCTATTCCATCATCGCTTGCTATCTCATTCCTTTGCTGAGCCAAGAGAAAGATGGAGTAAGTAGCAGGACGGTGTGGCAAAGTAACTTTCAAGGATTTGCTTTTGATTTCTTGATCTGCCTTAGGCCTTGAGCATTATCAGAAACTTTGAAAACTCTAAAAAAAAAACAACCCAATTAATAGGAAGTGAGTTTGGACATAAAGAGGAGCAACTTCATTTTTTTTATTCTGGAAAGTGCTTTTAAGAAGCCAAAATAGCTATAAGCCTATGTTCAGTTGGAGAGTGGGGTGTTATGCTTTGCAAGTTGCTGAACTAAAGCTTTCTAGCACTACTTACAGCAGTAAATCTCATGATTCATCCACTCACTGAGCTTGGATTTCAGAGACATCTATTGTCCCTATGCAGTTATTGCCGCATGGCTTTGCTTACCTGCTGTTTTTAAAATATGTTGGCCCTGTTCATTCTGACACGGAATAATCAGGATAAATTTTCTGAAAAGGTATTTTCAGCCTTGCTTATTGCAGCTCATTATAACACAAAGACCACAACTGGACAAGCAATGCCTTCTGACTGTGCAACACATCCAAGAGGGGAAAAAAAATTAATGACCCAGATCACTGGGAAAAGATTTCTTTTTAAAAGAGAAACGGGGATGTAATTTTCATTCGTTTCCAATTGAGGGTATATGTGTTAGCAAGAAGGATTTCTTTTGGATTTCTTTTTGAGGTGTGATTTTTTTCTTTTTAATGTTTATAGACACGGTGTACAAAGGTAGAAGGAAACTGTAGCCACCCTGTAATCTGCCTTCATTAAAACTGAAAGGAGATTTCTACAGTATCTCAACGGTTAATAAGGCAAGGCTGCACATATGAACCCAAAGACGGATGAAGTCCTAGGACTTCCTTTCCCCAGGAGGTGCTGCATTTTGGAGCACCCATCTATATCTTTTATTCTAATTCTGCTGAAATGCTGCTCCAGAAGAACTAATTTAGCATACGTGTGATTGATGGCGATATGATGAAATGTTTTAAATGAGCAATAAAACGCCCAATAAGAAGTAATGTCCAAATTAGAAAGTGGACTGAATTATTAGCAATAAATAATTCCTTCGTGAAATTCATTTTTTTGTTCCTTCTTTTAGTTGCTTGCTTATGGCTATTAGCTTACCACTTATACCCCTGTAGATAGCATGGGCTGGGTGGGGGGTTGGATTTGATCTGCAAATTATTCTCCCAATTTCACATTTAAAACAGATTTTTTAAAAAAATTATACGCAGGAATTGACAACATGCAACATGCCAGAGTTCCAAAAGGTCAACTGTTTTTTATTATTAATATTTAAAAGACTAACAGACCACAAAATGGCAATGTGGCAGGGCCTTTCATGTGAGATGCACCTAAGGCAGGTAAAGATTGGCGTCATTCACTGCCAACATTTAAAATGAGGGCATATAGCAAGGGTGACAAACTCGCGTCATCACATTGTCGTTACGTGACGTATCGTGACATTTCCCCCCTTCGCTAAAATGGGGGTGAGCGTGGCCAGTGAGTGCGTGATGCGTCTGGCCCGTGGGCCGCAAGTTTGACACTCCTGGCATATAGAAATTACTGAGGAGAGAAGCTTTTTTTAAATTGGAAAGTAGAATTTGGAAGCAGGGAGGGAGGTTTAGGAATGGAAGCTAGGACATGAGGGAAGGGTTCAAGGGGGGAGGAGCCAATGCCAAATCTATTCATGCAATATATAGGTTTTACTAAGGTAAAAATAATACAATATATATTAGTGAGCCTTCTTAGTTTTCTGCAACTGGCCCCAAAAGAAAACCCAAAGACAAAAATAAAATCCAGTCTTATTAGATGATATCCACATTCCCCAAAAATGATTTTGGCATCATTGTGATTAGGAATTAGGAAATGATAATTACTGGAAAACTGCTGCGGATAGTTCTCGACTTATGACCATAATTGCTGCAGGTATCATGTCCTGGTGGTGCAGTGGTTAAAGTGCAGTATTCCAGGCAAACTCTGCCCACAGCCTGGAGTTCGATCTTGATGGGGCTCAAGATCAGTAAAATGAGAACCCAGATTGTCGGGGGCAATATGCAAATAATGATAATATTATAAACCACCCCAGAGTGCTGTAAAATGCAGTGGGGCTGTATATAAGTCTTTGCTATAATTGAGCCTGGAATTACAGTTGTAACTTACTGTATGCCAGTTGTTCAGCAGGTCATTGCGTGACTGACCCAATGGTACAACATTTTTTGCAGCAGTTGTTAAGCAAACTGTGATTAAACAATCCCAAAGGTTGCAGTGAGTGGGGTTTTTTTGGTTGTTTTTTTTTTTGCCAGAAACCAGAAGTAAATGCGGGTTTCTGGTAAAAAAATGTAAATCATGGTCGTGTAATAGCAAGAAACTGCAAATGGCCATAAATATATGCTGGTAGCTGAGCATCCAAAATGTGACCACGATTGCAGGGGGCATCGGAACTTGGAATCTGGATCGTAAATACCTATTTTGGGTTCACTAAGTGATACGTCGTAAGTCAAGGACTACCTGTATTTCCTGCTCCACTGTACCATTTGGAAGGTCCTGTTTCTCACTTGGTGCTGCAGGATCTTTTGGTTTACCTAAGATGGTTTAGAAGGCTTTAGTTGGTTTGTGTACTATGGTGATGCCCGGTGGTTGCAATAATCTGTTGGTTGTTTCTGATATGTTTTTGATACATGGCAGTGTAATTTTTTTTAGGGTTTATGTTGGTTGTGCTTCATTGGGTTGAATGGTTAGATGGTTTTTGATAAAGTTGCATGGGCATCCATTATATTGGAAGATGTTCCTGATTTTATCAAATTTATCTGGCAAAATTAGTTTATCAGAGTATAAAATACAAAGAAAAATGAAAAAAAAAAAAAGGGAAAGTAAGGGAGGAAAAAGGGAAGAGGAAAAAGTTTCAAATGTATATGCTTATTTGAAAGGCAGCACCAAGTTTTCCCAAAAATAAGACCTGGTTTTATATTTGTTTTGGCTCCAAAAGACATATTAGGGCTTATTTTCATGGAAGCACAGTATTAGGGTAATGGCAAGGGACTGGCCTCAGTGCGTGGACAAGAGGTGGTGCGCTCTGGGGCTGCGCAGCCCGTGCAGCACAGTTGAGTCCGAGCGCTGTGACTGCCGGGCCAGCCATCTAAGCAGCAGGCAGAAGCAGAGGGGGGAGGCACATGATCCGTCTCACCGGACACACTGCATGGACCCCATCCACTCCATCCCACCATCTGTCTTTGCTTGCAGGCAGCCGTGCGGTGCATCCAGTGGGCCAAATCACATGCCTCCCCCCACACCTCTGACTCCACCTACTGCTTGGAGGGCTGGGCCAGCTGGCCACACCTCCTGCACTGGCCACACCCCTGATGTTTGACTATCTTAACTGGGGCTTATTTTTGGGGTAGAGTGTTCTGTCCTCCTTCGCCTCCGTCCGAGTGATGGCTTAATTAGCCGGCACTATCAGCTCTGGCAGCAAAATAGCGAGCGTATGCCTAGTGTCTCTGTTATCTCCCTCAACGCCAATGAGTCACCCAGGAACCAACTTCAGCTCTTAGTTGATCAGTTGATTTGCCTGCTACGAAGAGGTACAGCAGCTCGTGCTGCCTTTATATCCTGTGGGGTGTGGTTCCATGACTCAGCACTTCCTAGGCCTGCCCCACCCCTGCTTCTGTTGTTCCCTCCTCTCCTGCCTACGAAACCTAGGGTCCAACCAAGCCTGATTGCCATCAGCTGGGTCTCCAGGCGTGGCCTGGTGGGGGAAGAGTCAGGGGACGGAGGCCTCGTTATCTCTTCCGCCTGGCCTGCCTCTGGCTCCTGGAGCTGAGCCAGGGAAGCCAGTGCTCCCGAGGTAAGTCCTGACGGCCCTTCCCCCTCACTTTCCAAGTCACTTTCTGGCAGGAGGCCCGGCTCAGGGGCCGGAGACACAACATAGAGCTTATATTACAAGCATCCTCAAAAATCATGCTAGGGAAATTTATGGGAGAGTTCAATGGCTCCCAACATTATACACTCAGACATGTTGAAAGAATACAAGGAGGAAATTAAAAAGCAAGCGTGGTCCTCTAATGCATACATAACTAGAGCTTGGGCAATTCAACATGGCCTATAAGCAGTGGTGGGGTTCAAGTAATTTAACAACCGGTTCTCTGCCCTAGTGATTTCTTCCAACAACCAGTTTGCCAAACTGCTCACAAAGTTAACAACCGGTTCTCCCGAAGTGGTGCGAACTGGCTGAATCCCACCACTGCCTATAAACCTCAGTCAAAATGGACACATACGGATTGGAGATGCCATCTTGATTAGGTGCTTGGAGGAAAGCCATATTTATTTCTCAATGCACTTACAGGGCCTGTCCCCTCCTGTTAAGTGAACTGATGTCAAAGACCAGAAGGGCCAGTCTTGAGCACCTCCCTAATTCTCAGACAGGAAAACAGAGAAGAATGCTTCTGCTGTTGATGCAAAGGAAAAAGGTGTCGCCCAAGGCAGCCTCACTTTCCCCACTTTTGACTTATTTCGCAGTGACGCGAGAACTGCGTGAACTGAATAGTTCAAGCAAGTCTCTTATCAGATTACTGAAAAAAAGGGCATGTTCAGAGATCTGAATTATATGGATCAGAAACATCTGAGGTAGTTGTCAGAGAGGGTCTTGATCCCCGAAATTAGTTTCCTGGGCCTAACGATATTATTTGGTACGCTAGCGTGCAAGCAGTACAAGAAATGATCTTGCAAGGAACTATGCAGACTCCACACGTGGACATAAGATTCTAAATGCAACTTATTTTCATCACCCAGGCTCCTCCGTGGCTGATTTCAGAGGGAGGAATCTGTGCAACGCAGTTACAGATTTTTAGCCAAGAGAAAAAAAGATGGTGGGGCCATTATAAACCTCTCTCTCTCCTGCACTCCCCTCTCGCTCCCACTCTCTCATCTACCTACCAACCTACAGTATCTGCCTACCTACCTACCTATCTACCTACCTAGTTATCTACCTACCTACAGTATCTATCTACCTACCTAGTTATCTACCTACAGTATCTACCGACCTACCTACCATCTACCTACTTACAGTATCTATCTATCTATCTATCTATCTATCTATCTATCTATCTATCTATCTATCTATCTATCTATCTATCTATCTATCTATCTACGAACCTACCTAGTTATCTACCTACCTACAATATCCATCTACCTACCTAGTTATCTACCTACCTACAGTATCTACCTATCTACCTACCTACAGTATTTATCTATCTACCTACCTACCTACCTAATTATCTACCTACCTACAGTATCTATCTATCTATCTATCTATCTATCTATCTATCTATCTATCTATCTATCTATCTATCTATCTATCTATCTATCTATCTACGTACCTACCTAGTTATCTATCTACGTACCTACCTAGTTATCTACCTACCTACAGTATCTATCTACCTACCTACAGTATTTATCTATCTACCTACCTACCTACCTACCTAATTATCTACCTACCTACAGTATCTATCTATCTATCTATCTATCTATCTATCTATCTATCTATCTATCTATCTATCTATCTATCTATCTATCATCTATCTACGTACCTACCTAGTTATCTACCCACCTAATTATCTACCTACCTACAGTATCTATCTACCTACCTACAGTATTTATCTATCTACCTACCTACCTACCTACCTAATTATCTACCTACCTACAGTATCTATCTATCTACCTACCTACCTACCTACCTACCTACCTACCTACACCTACCTACCTACCTACCTACCTACCTACAGTAACTACCTACCTACCTACCTAGGTAGCTATCTAATTTCCCTTTCCATCTCTGTCTCCCTCCCCCTCCTCCTCCCCACTTTGGACAATTATCTATGCATTGTAACTAATTGAATGTGTTGCTGAGTGTGATATAAAATGTAAGTTTGGACTTTGCATCTCCTTTGAATAGATCAATGGAAATCTCGAAAAAGATCCTCTCCCGCCTTGTGGAGGGGCTTATAAAGCCTGCCCTATCCTGCTGCTTCAGGGAGCTTTATAACTGATTGTTTTAAAACCAAAGTGACACCGGAAAGGGTCAAGTAAATAAATATGCATGCCTCACCAGTTCAAAATAATAAAATTCCAATGTGTGCAAGCCTGCTTGTTGAACATATGTTTGAGGCACGGCTAAGCCATCTGGCTCAGTGTCAAGCATTTACACCAACTGCAGTCTTACACTACCTGACAGCAGAAAAGCTTTATTCCCTTGGTGTTTGGGCACAAATGGAGAAATATTATTGAAATGATTATCTGCATCAAGACTCAGATTTGGTTTGACATTTAGCTGGCTCTGTTTAATCCAAAGGGTTATCTGAATGAATAAAGGGAAGGCTCCTCCCAATGAGGCTTTGAGCAGTGGGTGCTGAGAGGGGGAGGGAAGAGGAGAGTCAAATGATTAATGAGATTGAAGGACTGGGTGGACCCTGCCCACCTCTGCCCAGACCTCCCTGCCAAGGACTGCATGTGAAATTAGGGGGGAAAGCTTTCCCTGGCTTGTCAGGATGAGTCATCGCCACTTCCAAGGCCTCTTTTATTGGGCCTGCAGGAGACAAAAGGAAAGGTAGCCGGAGAAATTATTTTCCTGTAAAACAAGTGCTTCTAAAGAGGAAGGCATTGCTCAGATCCCATTTGCGCTATCATCTGCATTGCACAGCAAGCTAAGGGGGGACGGATCAGCCTTCCAGAACAGCAGATTTTAGTCTGCCTTGTTTGGCTCTGAAATCCTTTTTTTTTTTTTTGATTAAGGGGGGTGGGAAATGCCCACGTGATGCCCAAGATGCCAACAGATCAGTGGGAGAAATGGATTCTTATCTGCAGGGCTCACCAAAAGGCCCACGATTCCAGGAAATTCTCTACAATTACTTCTGGAATTCGTGACACCAAATGAAGGAATAGCCATCCATTTTGGGGGGAATTTTACAGTAGAATAAAATACAGTCATGGATTATATCTTTGAGCATTGGTTACTGGAACAAACACGCGGGTGACTCACAGCGTATTTAAGCTTTTTCAGTTGGCTTCTCAGAGTCATGAAGGTGTTGAATTATATAATACATTACATTTGTAACCTATAGTTGCAGGGTTTTTTAATCTATTGTAAGGTAAATGAGGTGGGGTCCATATAGTGAAGATGGAAAGGGAAAGGGAGAAAGGAAGAGAGACACACACAAAGAGAAAGAGAGGCAGAGGCAGAGACAGGCAGGCAGGCAGATGTGAAACATGTGTACAGTATATGAAATCTGCAAAACAAAACACTCTGTATTATGGTCTCAATGAGGATCAGGCTCATTAGGAGCTGAGGTGGCCTAGAGGTTGTGAGTTCGATTCTAGGTAGAGGCCAGATGTAGACCTGCAAGGTCCCTTCCAACTCTGCTTTTTTTAAAAGGCCACTCTATCTTAACACTAGAGAAAAAACAGGGATTGGAATTGCTGTCACTAACTGGCATGGTTGTAAAGCGTGACATCACATGTCTGCACTGCTTAGTGATGGCAATTCTGGCATTCCCAGTTGCCTTTGTTAAGCAAGGACCTCATGTGACTGTGACTTCTGACTTCCTGCCAGCTTCCCCATTGACTTTGCTCATGGGAAATTGGTAGGGAATGTCAGAAATCACAATCACTTGACTGTGGAACTCCACAACCTCACACTGTAATTGCAAGCCTGTGATCCCCTGTGACCATGGGGATGTTGCAATGGCTGGCATTCTGAGAATCCATTGTAAATACCATTCATTCAGTGAAATCATAATGCTTGTAACTCATCATAGCTGAGAGCCAGTTTGATGTGGTGGTTACAGTGCTGGGCTAGAAACAGGGAGAACATGAGTTCTAATCCTCCGTTAGGTATGAAAGCTGGCTGATTGACATTGGACCAGTGACTTTCTCTCATCCCACATTGCAAGATTCTGGTTGTAAGAAAACAGGATGAAGGCATTATGTTGAAATAAAGGTGGGATATAATTCCAACAAACAAACAACAAATAAATAATTCTTGGCCCTAGTTGACCATTGTGGGAATCCTGATGTTTGACAAGGTAGATTTTGTTCTGATTCCCAATAACCCTTCTTACGCTCTGTTGGAAGAAATGTCCTTCTGGGTTCAGTTCCGGGGGTGGGGGGGAAGACACTGGATTCATGGAAGTTGCTTGGAAAGAAGGTTTATTGATGAACAAGATTGCATGGCTTCCTGAGCTCCCGAATTCCTGAGAAGAAAAGGGAAGAGATGCTGGGAGTGCCTTGGTTTTATGCCCTCTGTTGGGTCCCACCCTAGAGTTTCCTGTTCCTGCAGAAGAAATGTATCCCATTGGCTGTCAGATTCCCAGGCGGTGGGGGTCTTAGCTAACCTTGTAGGTTTGCTGGGTGATGTAATCTTCCCAGATGCCATGTGGTGAGTTTCTGTTGCTAGATGGGTCCTATTATGTCCTGGAGGCCATGTCTTTTGTGTTGCAGATGAGTTGGCTCAAGCCTTAATGGCCCTTTGACAAAGGTGTGGGGGGGAGGGGCTGAGTTTCTGCCTCTCTTTTAGGGGGAAATATTCTGCCATTTTAATATTTCCCAAAATATTTCATTTTTCTAGGAGAGAGGTGGGTGCTAACTTCCTACAGTTCTTAAAAATTCTCAGTTTAATATTCTTTTTCAGTTCCATTCTAGTTTTTTCCAAAGTATACAAATCAGTTCCATTCTCTTTTAAGTGAGTTCTAAATCATTTTCATTTCTCAACATTCTCTCTGCTGCTACTTACATATGCTATTACATTGGTATATTTTAGATGCTTTCTAGAATTTTAAATGGCACTTCACAACAATTTCATTGCCAGATTTATATCCTTTCTTTCAATTAAGTAAGGCTTAAAAGAAACTAAATCTCCGTCTTGTTTATTCAGACATACGATTGGGTGGGGGGGCTGGACACAGACACACCCACAACCCCAAACCTACATAACTAGGTAGTCCATGGGTCATCCACATGATACCTGCAGGCAGTAAAGTACCTGTTATTCTATAAAATGGTAACTCTAACATCAATTTTGAAGATTGATCTAGATAGCAAGTGGCCAGTGGTGAAATCTGAACCGGTTTACTACCAGTTTGCTGGCTGCACATGCAGGCTGCATGCCAAATGTGTGCTGTGCATGCACATGTCCAGTACGCAGCATGCACCAGATGCAAGGTGTGCGCACACATAGTGCACGCCAAAAGGAGGCATGGGGTGAATAAAACAGCGTTCGCGGGGTGTGTGTGTGTGTGATCAGCTGTGGCATGCGATCTTTTCTTTTACTTTTAAAAGCATTTTTTTACAACCTATTCGGCTAAATAGGTTGTAAAAATGTTTTTAAAAGTAAAAGAAAAGGCTCTGGCGATCACGCAGCTCAGCTGTGATCGTCAGAGCCTTTTTTAAAAAACCTTTTAAAAGCATTTTTTACAATCTATTCCTACCATTCGGGCAGAAAAAGCGAGCAAGCCGGAAAGAAACAGCAAGTGGGTGACTGGGCGATTGAGTGGGCATGGGTGGGGGGAGGCAGGGATTTTTGCTACCGGTTCTCCAAACCACCCGCCAGCATCGCTACCGGATTGGCCGATCCAGTCTGAACCAGGAGCATTTCACCCCTGCAAGTGGCCATTTTGCAGCCTTAACTTGTGACATTTGTGTTAAAGGGATCCGCTGAAGTCCCTGCTATTGAACCATTCTCAACTCAGCAACTCAGCTGGGATCGTCAGAACCCTTTAAAAGCTTTTTTTCCTCTGGCAATCCCAGCTGAATTGCCTGATCATCACAAGCTTTTAAAAGCATTTTTTCTACCACCTCTTCAGCTGAAGAGGTTATAGAAAAAATGCTTTTAAAAGTAAAAAAAAAAAGTTGGCCATGCCCACTTAGTCATATTACCCCTCCCAAGCCACGCCCACAGAACCGGTAGTAAAAATTTTTTACATTTCACCCCTGAACTGCATGTTCACAAGAATAAACATACCTACACACACACACACAAACACAGAGTCCTCATGAATCTTCACCCTAGAACACTTCACCCCGGACAAACTCTCCCTATAAAAATCTGCTGCTGTACACCATTTTCAGCAGCCTGCCCCTAAAGGCAAACTGTTTTGCTTTCAAGAATAAATGTGTCTTCTTTCCTCACAGCTGACTGCATTCTTTTTTATTTTATTTATCCTTGTGCAGCCTTGGCTCAAATTGGAACCCCAAATTATTCTTCTGACAGCATCAGAGATTGGTTTCAGCAGGTTCTTACCAGTTCTGGAGCACCGGTAGGGGAAATTTTGAGTAGTTCGGAGAACCGGTGAATACCACCTCTAGCTGGCCCCACCCCCATCTATTCTCTGCCTCCCAAGTCCCAGCTGATCGGGAGGAAATGGGGATTTTGCAGTAACCTTCCCCTAGAGTGGGGTGGGGAATGGAGATTTTACAGTATCCTTCCCTTGCCATGCCCACCAAGCCATGCCACACCCACCAAGCCATGCCCACAGAACCAGTAGTAAAAATTTTTGAAACCCACTACTGGACAGAATCTTTTTGACCTGTGGACTTCAACTCCCAGAATTTTGGGAGTTGAAGTCCACAGGTCATAAATGTGCCATAGTTGCCCATCTTTGAGCTAGAGCTTAAGTATTTATTAAGCAAATTTATATGGCTGCCCAAGTCATTCAGGATGACTCTGGGTGGCCTATAGAAATAAAACCCCAAATACAAAATCCAATAAACTCTAAACTTTCTGCAACTGTGTTCTGCCACAATATTTTCAAGGTTGTGGCCTCTGGGTTTTATTGAGGGAGGTTTTTTTTTAAAAAAAAACCACCACATTATCCATTCTGTACAAAATAAAGTCAAAACAAATGAGAAAGCTAGAATGAAAGATAGAATTTCTCAAATGGAGAATCTTCAACCTTTTTTTTAATTTCATTTTGTCACAGTAGTATACACAAACATTGTCATAAATAATACAACATATCTTGAAGAAAATATATATATATATAAGTAAAAAAATATGCATCAACTATATTAATTTGATAATGAAGGGAACAATAGGACAGGAACGGAGGCACTTTTGTGCTCTTATAGTCCTTTTAGGAATGGGGTGAGGTCAATAGTAGACAGTTTTTGGTTGAAGATTTTGGGATTTTGAGTAGAGACTATGGAGTAATGTAATGAGTTCCAAGCATTCTGTTACAGAAGTCATATTTTCTGCAATCAAGTTTGAAGCGGTTGACATTAAGCTTGAATCTATTTTTTGCTCTTGTAATATTGTGATTGAAGCTGAAGTAGTCTTTTACAGGAAGGATATTGCAATAGATGATATTGTGTGTTAAACACAGGTCATGTCGAAGTCGACGAAGTTGTAAATTTTCTAATCCCAGGATTTCAAACCTGGTGGTATAAGGTATTTTGTTGTTTTCGGAGGAGCGAAGAACTCTTCTAGTAAAATATTTCTGGACGCGTTCTATTGTATTTATGTCAGAGATGTGGTATGGGTTCTTTACATGTCTCAATCAATTTACATGTCTCAATCATGTAGGCATGTTTGCATGAATTTGTGATGTATACTATAGATGTTGTTAAGCAGCGAAAGAAGCACTGTAGCGCTTGTAAGTCTATGGATCAGAAAAATAGTATAAGTAGAGCAAATCTGTACAGCCTAAATAGTATTTGTATAATATACTTCCAGGAAATGGAAAAAGTCTGACTCATCAAAGATCACAAAGTTTGTAAAACAAATACCTTGGCTCAGCATTTCAGTTTCATGCAAATAATTCTGTTAATTCTCACTTATGTACAGTATTTATAAAATCGCAGTACTGATTGTAGATTTGGATTTGAAATTAATTTGGTGATTTGGATTTAATATGGATATTAGACATGATTTCCCCTTCACTCTTATTTTTAATTAACTTTTTAATTGAGATTTAAATGAGTTCTAATGAACACAATTGGTAGCCTAATTGATTTGCTGCCATAGCATAGTGAGTGATCAGTACACAGCCCGCATTTTAATAAACTATTTTTGCATGTCAAACAGCTTACAGGTTAGTATTTTGGCAGAAGTTGGCTAAAAATAATTGGTCACTTTTTGACTGCAAGCAACTTTTTAATGCATGCTTTGGGATCTTAAAATTCCATGATTCACTTTTCTGTTCAAACCTGTAGCGTGAAACCTAAATAGTTGAAAAAGACTATTTAAATTTTGTAAAAATGGATGTGTTTATAATTTTTAAAAAGACAATGCTCAAACAGCAAAACCTACCATACATAAAACAGTAAAATAATTAGATGTTAGTAATGGTTCACATAATTACTCTGATTTCTTCTTGAAAAAAAAAAAAAGAAAATAAGATAAATTTGTGAAAACGATATTCGTTTATCATGTTATGAACAATGAGCGGGTGAGAAAATATATTATGACATAGTTAAACACAAGGCAATAATTTCAAAACTGCATAAATTACATGTTTTCTCCTATTATGATCCAGACAGACAAAATGAACATTTTTGAAAGAAAATGACCATCGCATGATTAATTGCAAGCTCGCAGATTTTGCAGCTTCAAGAGTAAATCAACTGCTAAGAAGTGCTAACTTGCTAAAATATAAACTAATTTTAGTCTCTAGATATTAAAATATAATCCATCTTCTTTCTCCATTGGGAAAGCTAATTAGAAATTGTGACTGGCATAAGAAGAAGGAACTGTGAACACTGGGATTAAGTTTGCTTGCATGCAATCTGAACTCAAGAAAAGCTGGTCACTTCTTTGCACATTGTACTGTATTATACTCAAGTATGAGTGAAGCTTAAAATATGTAAAGATAGAACAGATTTCGCCTAAATGGAACAATAAATGTCACATATAAATGCTCAACAAAAACTAAATAACATCCTGGATACCAAAAGCCACAATTCACCTATAGCAGGGGTGTCAAACTTAAGGCCCAAGGGCCGGATACGGCCCATGGGGTGCTTAGATCTGGCCCGCAGGGCTGTCCTGGAAACAGTGAAGGATTGGCCTGTGGTGCCTCTGCCAGTGAAAATGAACCTCATGAGGGCTGTGTTCAGCCATTGCAGCCAAGAACGGAGCTTGGGAGCCCGTTTTCGCTGGCAGAGTGCTCAGGCCACATAAGGGCCCCCGATACAAGTGACATCGAGTTGGCCACACACACTCCATAGGGGCCCCCGATACGAGTGACATCTAGTTGGCCACACCACCCTGTCCCCTGAGGTCAAACACAACCCTGATGTGGCCCTCAATGAAAACAAGTTTGACACCCCTGACCTATAGTATTACAATCTAGCATATTGTATACTGCAACACTTGAGATGTTCAGTCAAGACCCTAGAAAATTGTGCCCCGAAAGATTTAAATTTGCATTAGGGGAAAAAAGATTTTGAACTGTAGACAGACAGTCAGACAATCAGTCGTCAGTCAGTCAGACAGACAGACAGACATAGGAGAAGCACAACATGCTGTGATTATAGCAATAGATAAAGCCTTTTTGTCTGTTGAACTATGAAAAAGAGACATGCAATATTATTTGGTCCAGTGAAAAGTGGGACTTGGAACAGAACGATCCTTGTTCAAATCCCCCCTTGACCACAGAGCTCCCTAGGTGACTTTGCTGTTTCTCACCATGACCTGCACACAGGGGGAGGAAAGTCAGGAGACATCACTAGAGGAGTTCTGTTTTGCTCTCAGGAAGAAGATAAGATAAACATGCAACAGAGATATAAAATATGAATTCTTGTGTGGGGGGGAGAGTGATGGCTCAGTGGTTAAAGACGCTGAGTTTATCAGCTGGAAGGCTGACAGTTCAGGTTTGAGACTTGAGCACGACATCATGGGGTGAGCTCCTATTACTTGCTCCAGCTCCTGACCCACCTAGTAGTTCGAAAGCATGCAAATGCAAGTAGATAAACAGGTACCACTTTGGTGGGAAGATAACAATGTTCTGTGTACCTTAAGTGTATTGTCATACTGGCACATGACCATGGAAGCGTCTTTGGACAACGGTGGCTTCCTTGGCTAACAATCAGAGCTGAGCACTACCCCCTTTCAAGAGTCAGACATGACTGAACAGGGGAAACCTTTACCATTATGAATGCTTATTTCTTCATATTATATCGTCTCATCATATTCCAACTGTTTGATTGCATCCTATGTGTAAATAAATGTATTTCAGATATTTTTTAGGAATGCCAAGAGTCACTATAAAATTGTATAGGGCAACTCTGAGATAAATGGACAATGATAAGCTTCCTTTCTTCTCTCAAATCAGTAGAATTCTAGATCCTCCATTTAATTTGATTGGCGGGAGATTTTGGACTGATGATAATAATACTTCTTCACACAAGAAATAATTTAATTTTCCCAGGAAAGAAGGACCAAATGACTTCAAATGACAGTGAACTTGTTACAACAAATGATCTTTTGGTTTTCCATGGTTATTACCATAGTAGCCTTGCACAGGATGAGATGTTCAAATGACTGATTCTAATCGGGCTCTGAATCCGAGCCACTGAATCAGGTTCTGAAGTTGTTTTTAGGGAACGAAATAAGGTTTTGTCAAACCTCTGATCATTTTTAATTGGAGGGCCACAGGAAGGATTTTCACACCTTACTCAGTGTAGCATGCGATTCTACCACTAGAGAGAGGATAACATGTGCAGTGAAATGAATGAGACTGAGATTATGGAGTTTGTTGGAAGCGAAGCATTTGTGTTGATGTACCAGCATGTCTTTAAGAGGTAATCTAATCTAAACAAGGACTAGTGAAACAATTTTCCAATTGTAATAGAAAAATGTAGCTAATGAAACACATATTAAGGATAGGCAAAGCCTAGTATCTTGCTAGGATTTTATCTGGGAACAAAGGCAGAAGATCCTGAGATCAACAATCAAGAAAGATGGGCTAAGAAGGGACATAGCATAAATTCTAATTTTTCTTTCTATATCCTCCTGCCCTTTGTGGTCAATAGGTTGTCAGGCACTGAAAGGTCAGGGCTACTGAAGTCATACTTCCAAAAGAGATGAGTTTTCAATCCAAAGCAAACATTAAAGCCTTCTATATTTTGGTAAGGTTTACTTATGAGTAAATGTTTTAAAGATCTGGAGCATTTGAATCAACTTATCCTGAAAAGGTTTGATGAGACGGACAAACAGAATGAATCAAAGTCTGAATTTCAATTCTTTGGGTTTATGAAAAAAGTACCTTTACTGTTATAATTTTTTTTAAAAAGAAATCCCCTTTCAATTAATTGTACTTAATGCACAAAATATAGTTGTATTTGAAAAGTCACAGTACCTTGAAGAATCCCTATATACTGTGCTTGGAAAGCTTAATCTATAGCTCTGAAATGTGTTTTCATTTGTTTATGAATGAATTACTTTTATTCTCCCAGTTATGGGCAGGTTATGCCCATAACAATCTTAAAGCAAGTATTTATTATAATTTTCTTGCATTTCAAATCCTTAGAAATATCTGTGGAAGTCTAAATGGTTGTTCAGCCTCCCTCCTTCCTTTCCTCCCTCCTTCCTTCCTTCCTTCCTCCCTCCCTCCCTCCCTCCCTCCCTCCCTCCTTCCTTCCAGCATTTAGCACATAAAATATTGAAGTTTATAATTTGCCTCCATTTGTTCTACTTTATGGTCTTAGATACTATTTACATGAAGGTTATGAGACTGAGAATTTTCAGCTTAAAATATCTGGTTACTCATTAAAAGCATAAATGGTATCAAAAAATAAAAATATATTTTGTTTTCAAGATTAACATTTCCCATAAGCCTCGGACTGGGGTGAAATGCTCCTGGTTCAGACCGGATCAGGCGATCCGGTAGTGATGGTGGCGGGTGGTTTGGAGAACCAGTAGCAAAAATCCCTGGCACCCCCACCCACCAATGCACGGTCGCCCGCTTCCCCGCTTGCCACTTCTTTAAAAAAATGCTTTTAAAAGGTAAAAAAAGGCTCTGACAATCATAGCTGAGCCTTTTTTTTTAACTTTTAAAAGCATTTTTAACAACCAAAATTTTGGGCTCAGTTGTGGTTGTAAGTTGAGGGGCTACCTGTACTTACAACCACAACTGAGCCCAAAATTTTGGTTGCTAAGTGAGAAATTTTTAAGTGAGCTTTGTCTCATTTCATGATTTTTCTAGCCACAGTTGTTAAGTGAAGTTGTTGAATTAGCAACACAGTTGTTAAATGAATCTGGCTTCCCCATTAACTTTATTATTATTATTATTATTATTATTATTATTATTATTATTATTATTATTGTTGTTGTTGTTGTTGTTGTTGTTGTTGTTATTGTTGTTATTATTATTATTATTATTATTATTATTATTATTATTATTAGATTTTTATACCGCCCTTCTCCCGAAGGACTCAGGGCGGTGTACAGCTAAAGTAAAAATATAAACCATATACAATTAAAATGAATTAAAAACTTATTATACAGATGGCGAGAAATTAAATCTATCACTCCAAAAATGAGGCCTTCTGAGATAAGACAAGGTTGGCTTGCTGGTACTAACTTAAATATGGATGAGTAACTCACAATTCTCAAATTGCCTATGGATTTTATTGTAGTCTGCAATGATCTCACTGTTCATTCTCTGCTTCCCTCCTCATCTTGACATGGTTTCACTATTACAGTACAGGTAGCCCCTCAACTTACAACCACAACTGAGCCCAAAATTTTGGTTGCTAAGTGAGGAATTTTTAAGTGAGCTTTGCCTCATTTTATGACTTTTCTTGCCACAGTTGTTGAGTGAAGTTGTTGAATTAGCAACACAGTCGTTAAATGAATCTGGCTTCCCCATTGACTTTGCTTGTCAGAAGGTTGCAAAAAGCAATCACACGACCCCCTGGATGCTGTAACTTTCCTAAATATGAGTCAGTTGTCAAGCGTTCGAACATAAATCACGTGACCATTGGGATGCTGTGAAAAATGCTCGGAAATCACATTTTTTCAGTGCCGTTGTAACTTTGGTCACTAGGCGAACTGTCGTAAGTCGAGGACTACCTGTACGAACAAAGTCAAATTTTGAAGACTGTTTCTCTGAGCTCAACAGTGTCCTATCAGTACAAAGTTATTGGTCTTTGTAGAAAATTAAGAAGAGTTGCAAACACTGGGAGTGAATTGGGGCATTTTGGGAGATGATGCTGTCACACAGGTTTCCTTTTTTGTCTCGTTTCCTGATGGACACACACATCCTGTCCCCCAACATACACAATACGTAACAGCTTTTTTTGTGGGGGGGGGTTGGAACCCTGGTTTGAGAAAAATCATCTGAATAATGTATTTGCTTTATATGGAGAGATGTCTACAAGGCTAGAAATAACATAGTGACTCTTATTATTCCCAAGTTATTTTACAGTGGCTTTGGATAAAATCAAAGTCGAATCAGTTGATGGCTCTTATTTTTGTCTGAATGTGTAACCTCTTAAAAAATCAATTTATTCATGTTACTGCAATTCTGTAGATAGATAGTACCCTTGGTTTTTATTTACACCTCTTGCCCCCTCCCCAATATTTCTCTGAACCTTTTTTTGTTTTGTTTTTTTGGTGAAAGAGTTTAGTTGCTTGCTGCAAAGGAAAAGCAAATGCCTGAATATCACCCACCCCACCCCCATCTCCTTCATGGCCAGCCTTTCCCCTTTCCTTCCTAGAGCCTTTCCCATTCATGAGAGCAGCAGAAGAAACAGCACAAACAGGAAAACAGAAAACAATACCATTCTCCTCTGGACCTCCTCCTGCTGTTGTAAATACAGGTACGCCTCATCGACCAGCAAAAAGCAACAATATGATTTCTGAGCTTTTTCAATATCTCTAAGGCATGTGGGAAAAAGAACGATTATCACGGGCTTAGAGATCACATTGAGAGTGGATTTGGTATGTCTAGTTTAATTACAGTAATGTTTAATTAAAAATGGTCTTCAGACTAACGTAATGTAGATTCTGAGCATCAAATATTCTCTTCCTGACCAACGATGACATATAATATAATATAATAACAACAGAGTTGGAAGGGACCTTGGACGCCTTCTAGTCCAACCCCCTGCCCAGGCAGGAAACCCTACATCATCTCAGACAGATGGTTATCCAACATTTTCTTAAAAATTTCCAGTGTTGGAACATTCACAACTTCTGCAGGCAAGTCGTTCCACTTATTAATTGTTCTAACTGTCAGGAAATTTCTTCTTAGTTCTAAGTTG
This sequence comes from Ahaetulla prasina, assembly GCF_028640845.1. NCBI lineage: Eukaryota > Metazoa > Chordata > Lepidosauria > Squamata > Colubridae > Ahaetulla > Ahaetulla prasina. The sequence goes on along the minus strand of NC_080539.1, from coordinate 226,305,190 downwards.
CTTCTTTCCTTGATTAGTTTCCACCCATTGCTTCTTTTTCTACCCTCAGATGCTTTGGAGAATAGTTTGACTCCCTCTTCTTTGTGGCAACCCCTGAGATATTGGAACACTGCTATCATGTCTCCCCTAGTCTTTCTTTTCATTAAACTAGACATACCCAGTTCCTGCAATCGTTCTTCATATGTTTTAGCCTCCAGTCCCCTAATCATCTTTGTTGCTCTTCTCTGCACTCTTTCTAGAGTCTCAGCATCTTTTTTACATCGTGGCGACCAAAACTGAATGCAGTATTCCAAGTGTGGCCTTACCAAGGCATTATAAAGTGGCACTAACACTTCACGTGATCTTGATTCTATCCCTCTGTTTATGCAGCCCAGAACTGTGTTGGCTTTTTTAGCAGCAGCTGCACACTGCTGGTTCATATCTAAATGGTTGTCCACTAGGACTCCAAGATCCCTCTCACAGGTACTATTATTGAGCAAGGTACCACATATACGGTACCTGTGCATTTTGGGGTTTTTTGCCTAAATGTAGAACCTTACTTTTTTCACTGTTGAATTTCATTTTGTTAGATAGCGCCCAATGTTCAAGTGTTGGCTATTCCTGCCAGCTTGGTGTCATCTGCAAATTTGATGAGTTCCCCATCTATCCCCTCATCCAAGTCATTGATGAAGCTGTTGAAGAGTACTGGGCCTAAAACAGAGCCTTGGGGTACTCCACTGCATACTTCCCTCCATGTGGATGTAGTTCCATTGAGGACTACACGTTGAGTGCGGTTGGTCAGCCAGTTATGGTCCATCTGGTGGTGGTGCTGTCTAACCCACATTTTTCTATTTTATCTAGTAGTAGGTTATGATCTACTTTATCAAATGCTTTACTGAAGTCCAAGTAAATTATATCGACAGCATTCCTCTGGTCTACTAATTTTGTCACTTTGTCAAAGAATGCAATAAGATTAGTCTGGCATGATCTGTTTTTGACAAACCCATGTTGGCTTTTGGTCATTACTTTGTTTGCTTCTAGGTGTTCGGTGATTCGTTGCTTGATTATCTTTTCCAGAATCTTCCCCGGTATTGAGGTCAGGCTGATAGGTCTGTAGTTTCCTGGATCTGTTTTTTTCCCTTTTTTGAAGATGGGAACTACATCAGCTCTTTTCCAGTCCTCTGGCAGCTCCCCTGTGCTCCAGGATCTTTGAAAGATATAGTTCAGTGGTTCTGAGATTTCGTTTGCCAGTTCCTTCAGAACCCTGGGGTGTAATCCATCCAGTCCTGGTGATTTGAACTCGTCTAGTGTAGACAAGTGTTCACTTACCATTTTCTTCCCTATTTTAACTTGTGTTTCTAATCTGTTTTTTGTGGTGCTGTTTTTGATAGGTTGGATTGTTTTTTCCTTTTGTGTAAAGACAGATGCAAAAAATGAGTTAAGTAGATCTGCTTTCTCCCTGTTGCTTGTCATCTTCTTGCCACTTTCTCCCAGCAATGGGCCAATTGTTTCCTTGACTTTTTTCTTGTTTTTAACATGTTGGAAGAAGCTTTTTTTGTTATTTTTTACTTTTGTCACTAGCCTTTGTTCATTGTGAGCCTTAGCTTTCCTCACTTCATCTTTACAGGCTCAGGCTATTAGCTGATATTCTGCCTTAGTTATTTGCCCCTCTTTCCACTTTTTATATTTGTCCTTTTTGTCTTTCAATTTGTCAGATAGTTCTTTATGCATCCATGCTGGTTTCTTTTGAGATCTATTATTTTTCTTCTTCATTGGTATATAATTGTTATATAATTGTTGCCCAAAGTTTTATCTCCTCTGTCAGTTCCTTTTAGCCAGTCCCCTGCTCCTTTTAACTGGATTTATGTCTCACACATTGAGAGAGATTGTGGGTTGTTTTTCCCTGCTCGGTGGCAGGAGAGAAGCCACGAGAATCTACCAATCACACAATCCTTGAAGTCGTGCCATATTAAAACTATCAGGACAGCAACACTTTGGCAATGTTCCTATAAAAGAATAGCATTCAGCAGTCACGACAGTACAATTAATTTCTGCTATCTCAAAATTGGAGGATAGCAGGTTTAACAGGCTGTCTACATCTTAGAGAATAGGGTGACTTGAAAGATTGTTATGTATATACCCAATCTTTATTCAATCTTTATTATTTAATCACAGTTAAATAAACCCGAGTTTGTAAACTTGTATAGCAAGCTTACTTTTCTACTACCCAAACCATTTCTGCCATAATCTAGAAAAACTTTCTCATCTTCATCTTTTCCAGATTTAATCTCCAGCTCTTCCAGGTAGATTGAAAAATAAAAAATCCTTCCCAGAAATCCTGTAGAGCTATTGCCAGTCAATGTAGTTAGTGCCAAACCGGATAGGCTACAGTAATTAACTCTTCTCTGATTCTCAATGTCTCCTTTCGTCGCTGGCATTGCATGCTCTCTTGTGCAATTCTACCAGGTGCACACACGTTTGAAGTCCAGATTGTGACAAGGGTTGTTGGTTGGTTTTTGGGTTTTTTTTGCTAGTTCTCGCACCACATCTTGTAGAACAGCAACACCATCAGTTTCTTTCTGGATATTTATTTTATTTATTTATTTTGTCACAACAATATATGTAAGTATCATACAAAAAGATTATATAGTATATAAACATATATATGAGTAAATATTAGGAGGTATAAGCATATATATATATAGGAAGAAGAAAAGAAAAACAATAGGACAGGAACGGTAGGCACGTTTGTGCTCTTATGCACGCCCCTTATGGTCCTCTTAGGAATGGGGTGAGGTCAATAGTAGAAAGTTTTTGGTTAAAGCTTTTAGGATTATGGGAAGAGTCAGGTAAAGTATTCCAAGCACTGATGATTCTGTTACAGAAGTCATATTTTCTGCAATCTAGATTAAAGCGGTTGACATTAAGTTTAAATCTACTGGTTGCTCTTGTATTATTGCAGTTAAAGCTGAAGTAGTCTTTAACAGGAAGGACATTACAATAGATGATTCTATGAGTTAAACTTAGGTCTTGTTGAAGGCGACGGAGTTCCAAGTTTTCTAAGCCTAGGATTTCAAGTCTGGTGGGATAAGGTATTTTGTTGTTTTCAGAGGAATGGAGAACTCTTCTTGTAAAATATTTCTGGACACGTTCAATTGTATTGATGTCAGAGATGTGGTGAGGGTTCCAAACAGGCGAGCTGTATTCTAGAATTGGTCTAGCAAATGTTTTATATGTATATATACCCCAAATACACACCCCAAATCATTTTGGGAAATGCTTGGAAAGGGGAAGCGGCCTGATTAGGCGATGAATTTTGGTTCTGGGCCAAGAGTTGGGTTACTGGGCTGAGAGGGAACGCTGAGGGGATGAAGGGGGAAGAACCCCAGGAGACCAACTGTGCTTGAGTCCTTCTGCAGAAGAAGCAAACTTCTGTCTAGAAAACCAGTGTACAGGTAGTCCTTGACTTAACACCACAATTGAGCCCAATATTTCTGTTTTGATCTAAGTGGGACATTTGTTAAGTGAGCTTTGCCCCATTTTACGCTCCCTCTTGCCACCGTTGTTAAGTGAATCACTGCAGTTATTAAATTAGCAACACGGTTGTTAAATGAAGCTGGCTTCCCCATTAACTTTGCTTGTCAGAAGGTCGCAAAAGGGAGGGGGGGTCACATGACCCCGGGACACAGCAACTGTCATAAATATGAGTCAGTTGCCAAGCACCTGAATTTTGATCAAATGACCATGAGGATGCTGCAATGGTCATAAGTGTGAAAAACGGCCATAAGTCACTTTTTCCAGTGCCGCTTGTAACTTTGAACGATCACTAAATGAACCGTTGTAAGTCGAGGACTACCTGTATGTGCTGATTAGGAGGAGAAACAAAATGCTGGCAAGGTGTTCCATCAATCGCTTTGGCAGCTCGTTTGACAGAAAGAGTGAGAGAAAACATGGAAATGAGAAACTTGTCCCCTTTCTACACGGCAGAGGTCGATCTCTTTCGCTAGAATCTCAGTATCCTAATGATAAAAAGAGATTGGACGCTGAGGAAAGGAATCAAGGCCACTCTAGTTTCTCGATGCCTGTTTTTTCTCCTGCGTTAGGGAGATAAACGGGTACTCTGGGATTTCTTTCAGATGCTCCCGTGATGAGCATGCTTCGGAGAGGAATCTCTCTTGTTGTCAGGGCTCTTTAAAAAAGACCCTCAGTTCCTGGGTCCATGATATCATCTAGAGAGTCTTTGAAATTTCCTCTGTGCCTAAAAAGACAAAGCATTCTTTTCAATTAACACTCTTGGAGAGTTTTCTGGCACAGGAACTCAATTAACTCTTTGCTGGCCTGGGTAATTTCTGCATTTTAAAAAAGTAGTCTGATAATAACAAAATTGGAGCACTCAATCCACAGGGTAGCCATTAAGCCCACTCCATGATTGTGCTGTCTGCATTCAGACCACAATTACTGTCAGAGCAATGGCACGGGGAGCTAGTTTTTGTACGCAAACAAGAATACCATTCATTACAGACCTCCTCTTCAATCAAATACAATCTATACTTTTTAAATGAACATTTGAGAAAGAGAAATATAATTTGGACTTCAGAAACCTGCAAGACGATTGTTATTCTTTTAAGAACATGGTATTTTTTTTCTTTTCCCCGTTACATTTACTGACAGACATTGGAAATGGCATCAGAACTGAGATAGTTTGAGAACTAAGCATGGGAGAGGCAAGTGGCTTTAAGGAAAAGAAGAAGCAAACTAAGACACTGTTAAGTAGAGAGGCTGTTGGGTTTGCTTGTTTTTTACTTTGATGTAACTTTTTAAAAATTCTATACATTTTGGAGTATTCCAGTTGAGTGGGTTCAATTTAAGTGCTTCCTAACTTGCTAAATGTGTAGAAAAGTTTTAATGTTTTCTTTCCAGGTAAGGAGATAAAGTCTAGTAGAGATTTTAAAAGTTTCACCTGTGTTATATTTGCGATAATATATCGAACGCTACCTGCATTTTCCACATCATGTAAGGAGTCATACAAAAGCCCTTTTGCAGAAAGTGGGAGTAAAATAAACGAATCCCAAAGCCATGTGAATATGAGGTCTCTCTCTCTCTTTAGATCAATATGTTTCTGTGAGCTCTCAAGATAGCCTCCAGGCTCAAGGGTCAATGTTTTTTAAAAAAGTGATACTGTAGTATGTATCATTTTCTGCACAGACTGGTTATGTACCAGATGTATTTGTTCAATACAACATGGATCCGTATTTGTGGCCCGGAAGGTAACATTGAAAATCATAATTTTAGTTAAGATTGTGCGGATATTTTCCCTTCCTCCTATCCAGACTTTCTGCAATAGAGAATTGAAGTCAGCAGTTTTGTATAAAGCACCTGACCCAAAGAGCATTTAGAGAAGGAGAACAGAGACATGGGATCACAGCCTAGTTTCAAGGAAATTATTAAGATAGGCTGGGAGACTGCCCTCGATCCAATGAGTCAAAACCAGAACATTTCTACCTCTTAAAATTCTGATGCCAGGGCCACAGAGATGAGCCAGAGTTTTTGCAATTGAGAACATACTAACATTCTAACTAGCATTTGTTTATTGGTACTTGATAATATTTTTAATTTTCTGAAATACCTTAAGACAAATCTCTTCAACCTGGTGCTTCCAAATGTGCTGGGACAATATGGAAGGAAGGAAGGAAGGAAGGAAGGAAGGAAGGAAGGAAGGAAGGAAGGAAGGAAGGAAGGCAGGCAGGCAGGCAGGGAGGGGGTAGGGAGGGAGGGAGGAAGTCCGTTTGCCAGATAGATCTACTTAAGTATTGTAGTAAGACCTAAGATCAGAGCTAAGATTTAGATGACACCTGCTAGTCATCCACTGAATCTCTCTATGGCAGAGAAATGCTACCCTGACATTTATATGGACCAATATGGCAGCCTCTGCTATTCAGTTTGATGAACAGCATTCTGTTACAATTAGCTAAGGTTCCCATCATGAAGTTGGCTTTCCTAAGGTGTGGAATACAGTAGAAGATCCATCAACGTGCAAAGAGCACACTTCCAGTTGAGTTTTGCCCTTGCAGAGAAAAATAGCATTTTTTCATTCTAGGAAAAGCATTAGGAGAAATGAGTTATCGGTATTACGCACAATGCTTAAATAAATTTTAAAAGGTGATAAAAGTAAAGAAGACATAAAGTTTGGATAGTAGATGTTGCGGTACCTGGAGATGGCAGAAGAGGAAGAACTGGAGAAACTCACAAAATACAAAGACCTGCATCTAAAAGTAGAACAACTGTGGCAAAAGAAAGCCAAGATAGTACCAACAGTAATAGGGTGCAATTCCAAAACAATTGAAGTACTAGTTGAACACCATCAACATTGACAAAATCACCCTCAGTCAGTTGCAAAAGGCAGCTTCACTTGGAGCTGCTTACATCCAGCAAGGATACCACCATCTGCCTATCCTCAGTCCTTGGCAAAGACTTGAATATGCCAAATCTAGTCTAAACATCTGACTGTGCAACAAGCCATAATATCATTTTGCATTTCTCCTAAGAGCTGTTTTCCAGTTCATCCTTTCTCCCAATATCACAGATCTGATCCAAAGAAAATGAAAACCTGAATTTTACAAGGGGATCCAAGGCCTTTCCTTAAAGCATGTGTGAATGCTCTTCAAGCAGAGGTGGGTTTCAGAAGGTTCTGACCGGTTCTGGAGAACCGGTAGTAAAAATTCTGACTGGCCCCACCCCCATCTATTCTCTGCCTCAGCTGATCAGGAGGAAATGGGGAAATGGGGATTTTGCAGTAACCTTGCCCTGGATTGGGGAGGTTTTACAGTATCCTTCCCCTGCCACGCCCACCAAGCCATACCCACAGAACCGGGAGTAAAAAAATGTGAAACCCACCACTGTCTTCAAGTTTGAATTCCAAGGCGGCTGAAATTTGACAAACAGCCAGGACCAATCCACATTTTTATGTCGTGTGCGTGCAAGGGGCATAATTTGCTCAAATCATAGTAAAAGTAGAAGCTACCTAAGTTATCTGTTACCACTTTGCAAATGTAAGTCCTTTCTCCTCTTTGCTGGGTTTCTTTCCTTGCAGCAAGAAAAGTCCCGCGAGCAAGCAAGCAAGCATTCCCCGCCTATGTGTGCCACTCATGCATGGGAGTGAAATGTGTTAACCTTTAAACAGTTTCGAAGTTGGTGCAGTTAATAGGCAGGACAGATAGTTACAAAGTTCTGATTAACTACAGAATACGGAGACACGTGAAAACTTGTACAAAGCAAAAGAAAAAGAGACAGCAGCTGTTACTTACCAGCCCGGAACACACCGCCAGGTACGGTTCTCTGCCCGTCTGGGATTCAAAACAGCAACACTGCCCTCTTTTGGCCGAAACGAGCACCGCACTCACGCACGCCTTCCCCGAATCTTGACGCCTTTTCCCCCCTTCGGAATGCTTGGCGCAACGGGAGGCTTTTGCAAACGACTTGAAAAATGGAAATTAGGTTTAAAAGTCGTCTGGGGAAAGGAAGGGGGAAACCCTCCCCCACCCCCAGCTCTATGCACAGTATTATGGTTCTAAAGCACCCTGTTGTGGAAGGGCGTAAGTGTGCAAGAAGGAGGAACCCATTTTGCTCTGCTTTGTTTCAGAGATACTGGGGATGTCTTAAGTCTTTCCTCCTGGGGTTGGCTGCTTTTCTGTGCAGGACTTCACCCCCCACCCCCCAAATACTCCAGGGTGGGCACACGGGAACCGAACTACCCAACGCAGATTCTCTTCCAGAAAGGCACCCAACCAAGGCCTTCTAAAACTGAGAAACTTGGGCCAAACAGGAAAAAAACCCATACAGCATCTATTTCTCATTCTCATTTACAAGAGAAAACCTCCTTTCCTTCCTTCCTTCCTTCCTTCCTTTCTTTTCTTTTTTTTTCTTTTCTTTTCAAAAGCTGGTCTTTTCATTTAGATCTTTTTTCAGATGCCAGTTGAGGGAGCTCCTGGATTGGCTCCATGACCTTTAGTGAACATCAGGTTAGTGTCATCCAATCAACAATCCAACCAGCCATCCAACCAACCATCCAACCAACCATCCAAACAGCCATCCAAGCAGCCATCCAAGCAGCCATCCAAACAGCCATCCAACCAGCCATCCAAACAGCCACCCAACAATCCACCCAACCAGCCATCCAAACAACCATCCATCCAAACACCCAAACTACCACCCAACCATCTATACAACCATCTATTGTCCACAACCCCCAACCTACTAACACCCAAAACTAGGTATGTACGCCCCTTACCTCTTCAACACCAATCATATCAGATCTCAAATGCAAATTGATAAATGCAAGAAGCATAGTCAACAAATTACCTGAATTTATCCTCTTATTAAACAGTGGCACATTTGATATCATTTTTGTTTGTGAAACATGGCTGAATTCATCCTTCCTGACTCCATTATCTCAAACAAAGAATATCAAGTCTATCGATCAGATCGGGAAAACCAAGAGGTGGTGGAGTGGCTATCTTTACAAAAGACACTGAATCTAAAAAATATCCAAGTAGCACATAAACTCTCTCTTCCTGAAACCATAGTATGCGACCTATCCCTTGACACTACTCTTCGATTCTTACTATGCTACAGAGCCCCCGACTATGACATTACCCACGCAAATATGCTAACCTCAATGCTAACATGGACTACCTCTTGCCCATACCCTCTTATCTTCCTGGTGACTTAAATCTACCTCTCATTAACTGGACAACCAATGAATGTTCAACTGACCCAATCCATACTACACTATACAACGCTGTTACAAACCTAGGTCTTGAACAACTTGTAACTAACAATACAAGACTCAACAACTGCCTTGACCTCATCTTCTGCAACAATCCAAACTCAATTTACGGAATACAAATTAAAGAACCTTTTTCAAACAGTGACCACTGCATGATTGATTTTCGTCTCAATATCGTCCATACTTAATTCATAACACCAGAACTCCCAACTACAACTTCAAGAAAGCCAATTACGACCTTATAAACAACGATCTTTCACTTCTGAACTGGCAAAATCTGTTTGCAACCTGCATAACCGCTGATGACCTCTATAGAATCTTCCTACTTGAAATCAATAGAGTCATTAAATTATATGTACCACGAATGACTACCATGTCCAAGAAAACAAACTACCCATATCAATAAAAAGCTTCAATCAAAAAAAAATCCTCTGGAAAAGAAACAAAAAAGGCTATGTTACAAACTTCAGAAACCGTTACAGAAACATATGCAACCAAATTAAAACTGAATGCACAAATTACCACACCAAGCAAGAAGAAAACCTTCTACGCACAAATTCCAATCGTGCCTTTTATAATTTTGTCAACAGTAAACTTAAAGATTCAAGATCCATCCCACCACTAAAAGATTCTAACAACAAAGAATGCAATGACGAAACAGTCAAAGCAAACCTCTTCAACATTTTCTTTGGCTCAGTTTTGTTAACTCCGATAACACATATCCAACATTCCACAAACGAACCAGCAATGACTATGATGATTTAACTCATATAGATTTCACAGAAGACAACGTTGGTAAAGCTCTTCACAACTTAAAACCATCGCTTTCTATTGGACCTGATGGTCTATGTGCATATTTCTTAAAAAAACTTTCCATTAATATAGCTGAACCCCTAAGTATTATCTTTGATAAAGCTTTCACTACCAGTTCTCTTCCCAAACTTTGGTCACTAGCCACAGTCATCCCCATCTTCAAAAAAGAGACCCCAGCTTAGTCGAAAACTACAGACCGATCTCCCTTTGCTCGTCACCTGCAAAGTCATGGAATCTATCATCAATCAATCCATTACCTCACACTTAGAAACACACAACCTACTCTCCAACAAACAATTTGGTTTCAGGAAGAAGTTATCATGTAACTTACAACTTCTCCACTGCAAAAACATATGGACTTCAAATCTAGATCAAGGCAAATCAATAGATGCAATCTACATAGACTTCTGCAAAGCTTTTGACTCAGTAGTACACGATAAACTTCTCCTTAAACTATCATCCTATGGCATCTCAGGACCCCTCCACAAATGGATATCTGCTTTTCTGTCTAACAGACAACAAGTGGTCAAAATTGGCAATGCTTTATCAAATCCTGTTCCTGTCAAGAGTGGCGTTCCTCAAGGCAGCGTCCTTGGACCAACACTCTTTATTCTATACATTAATGATCTTTGTGACCATATCTCAAGTAATTGTGTTCTCTTTGCTGACGATGTCAAACTATTTAACACCACAGACAACACTTCTATCATTCAAAACGACCTTGACCATCTAACGCTTGGTCTAAAATTGGCAGCTCAAATTTCAACCAGCAAATGCTCAGTCTTACATATAGGAAAAAGAACTCTAAAACTAAGTACATACTAGATGGACATTACCTTACAGACGACCCCATCCCGTTAAAGACCTTGGAGTTTTCATGTCAAATGATCTAAGTGCCAAAGCCACTGCAACTACATAGCAAAAAGCTCTAAGAGTTGTAAACCTAATTTTGCGTAGCTTCTTTTCCAAAAACACCACACTACTAACCAGAGCATATAAAACATTTGCTAGACCAATTCTAGAATACAGCTCACCTGTTTGGAACCCTCACCACATCTCTGACATCAATACAATTGAACGTGTCCAGAAATATTTTACAAGAAGAGTTCTCCATTCCTCTGAAAACAACAAAATACCTTATCCCACCAGACTTGAAATCCTAGGCTTAGAAAACTTGGAACTCCGTCGCCTTCGACAAGACCTAAGTTTAACTCACAGAATCATCTATTGTAATGTCCTTCCTGTCAAAGACTACTTCAGCTTTAATTGCAATAATACAAGGGCAACCAATAGATTTAAACTTAATGTAAACCGCTTTAATCTAGATTGCAGAAAATACGACTTCTGCAACAGAATCATCAGTGCTTGGAATACTTTACCTGACTCTGTGGTCTCTTCCCATAATCCTAACAGCTTTAACCAAAAACTTTCTACTATTGACCTCACCCCATTCCTAAGAGGACCATAAGGGGCGTGCATAAGCGCACAAACGTGCCTACCGTTCCTGTCCTATTGTTTTTCTTTTCTTCTTCCTATATATGTTTATATGTGTATATACTATATAATCTTTTTGTATGATGTTGTGACAAAATAAATAAATTAAATTAAAAATCTTTGGTACAATTAGTAGCTGCAGCTCCGTTTTGACTGCAGGCAGGCAGGCTGCAACTCTGCACCAGAGAAGGTTTGTTTGTTTTGTTTTTTGCTTTCTAGCATCGACTCAGGCTTTCCAGCCATTGCTATTTTCTTTTGTAAGGATGGCAGACTATTTCTCTAATCCATTTAACAATTTCCGAGTGCAATAAATGCACAGAATTTTTCCCATTCCTTGATATGCTCAACAGCCTGATAGCGTGTGTTCAAACTCGGGAATAGCTGACACATGGAAAAGTATTACATTAATTACAATAAATCTGAGAGAGAAATTGACTGCAGGAAGGAAAAAGATTTCTGTCTGAGGCCCTGGAAGACTTTCAGCCCAGGTGAGACCAGTGAGATGAACCGATCAGCTGATTCAGTTTCCAGCATTCTTCTGGATTGCTATGAATAAGCTTGTTTTTGTGGAATACCTGTTTTATAATGGATTTTGAAGTTGTCTTTATTATTATCAGTACTCCTCAACTAACTTTAGAAATTGACAAAGTGGAGACCAGTTTTCTATAGACTACCATTGGGCTTTCTGTAAATTCCAGATCTGTTACAGACTTGATAATTCCTGATGCAGTTGGCCATTATTTGATGGTTTACAATGGTTTCCCTTTTTTTAAAAAAAGGGAAAAAAGCCAGTCCAAAATAAACCAGCAGCTAATGAAATTGAGTTACCTGAGCCTTTAGTCTTGGGGTAATTTGGAGCTAATTCTTAATCAGATTTTGAGGCAGTTTGTAAATTACAAAATGGGAGAGGGGATCTGATCTTTCCCCCCCCCTCCTCCTTTTTGCTAGCTCACTTAGTTACAGTTTTGGAAGGCTTAAAAAAAAAAGGTATGATTTGGTTAAAATTATAGAGAGTCATCTGTGGGACTTGTAGATTTCACTTAACCCTTGCCCATTCCTTAATCCAGTACCATGGAAATGCATTCGTTTATTAGGGTGGGAATGTGGGAGCTGGTCCAAAATTAAAATCATAACCACTCTGCTCTCCAGTTATTGAATACATAGGTAATCCTCAATTTAAGATCATAATAATATAATATAATATAATATAATATAATAATATAATATAATATAATTAATATAATATAATATAATATAATATAATATAATATAATATAATATAATAACAACAGAGTTGGAAGGGACCTTGGAGGCCTTCTAGTCCAACCCCCTGCCCAGGCAGGAAACCCTACACCATCTCAGTCAGATGGTTATCCAACATTTTCTTAAAAATTTCCAGTGTTGGAGCATTCACAATTTCTGCAGGCAAGTCGTTCCACTTATTAATTGTTCTAACTGTCAGGAAATTTCTCCTTAGTTCTAAGTTGCTTCTTTCCTTGATTAGTTTCCACCCATTGCTTCTTGTTCTACCCTGAGGTACTTTGGAGAATAGTTTGACTCCCTCTTCTTTGTAGCAACCCCTGAGATATTGGAACACAGCTATCATGTCTCCCCTAGTCCTTCTTTTCATTAAACTAGACATACCGAGTTCCTGCAACCGTTCTTCATATGATTTAGCCTCCAGTCCCCTAATCATCTTTGTTGCTCTTCTCTGCACTCTTTCTAGAGTCTCAATATTAATAATGGAGCCTAAAATTTCTGTTGCTAAAGCGAGACAGTTGTTAAGTGACTTTTGCCCCATTTTATGGCCTTTCTTGCCACCGTTGTTAAGTGAATCACTGCAGTTGTTAAGTTAGTAATATGGTTGTTAAGTGAATCTGGCTTCCCCTTTGACTTTGCTTGTAAGAAGTTTGCCAAAGGTAATTCATGCTCCTGGGGCACCACAACCATCATAAATATGAGTCAATTGCCAGGCATCTGAATTTTGATCACGTGACCATCAGGATGCTATAAAGGTCCTGTGAGAAACAGGCATGTCACTTTTTTCCACTGCTGTTTTAACTTTGAATGATCACTAAGTGAACTGTTGTAAGTCAAGGACTACCTGTATTTATTTATTTCTGCCAGTTTTCTGGTTAAATAAGCACTCAAAGCTAACATATTTTTAATTAACCATGAAAAGGCTGGAAGAAAAGGACGAATCTTTACAGATTTCTGGAACACCATTTCCAGCTCACCAAAAAGTGTGGGAAAATCATCTGCAGGCCAGACAGGTGGGCTTCTGACTACTGAGAGATCTGCCAAATACTTTATCCTACAGATCTTAGCTGATGCAGAGATATGCAGTGCAAAAGGGAATCCGCCAGGTAGTTGTTTGAGACAGTTGAATGGAAAGCTGATTGGTTACATGAATCGGCTCTGACTTACTGTTGGTCCCACTAAACTAATCAAGTGATCATACACTTTTTTGCAACTGTGATACTTCGCACGTGAAGACAAACCAGGAGTTGAGGGAACACAGCTTTCGGGGGCTTTGAATTAATATGAATTTTACCATCAAAACACTTGGACCTGTTAAGCTAGTCCTTGGCTTACAACAGTTCATTTAGTGACCATTCAAAGTTACAACGGGACTGAAAAAAGTGACACAACCACTTTTCACACAACCTCTGCAGCATTCCCATGGTCACATGATTTACATACAAATGCTTGACAACTGGTTCGTATTTATGACGGTTTCACGTGAACCCCTTTTGTGACCTTCTGACGAGCAAAGTCAGTGGGGAATCCAGATTCAGTTAGTAGCAACCGTGTTACTAGCTTAACAACTGCAGTTACTGACTTAACAAATGTGGCAAGAAAAGATGGGGCGCCTAACTCACTTAACAGATTTCTCACTTAGCAACATAAATTATAGGCTCAATTGTGGTCGTAAGTTGAGGACCCCTGCTATAGGAATGCCTTTTACAAAATAAAACTAGTTTTGGCAATCCTCACTCCAGGTAAAAGCAATTCAGTTAGGAATGGATATGAGGTGGAGGGATGTTTGCTCTCAGATTTCTTAGTAAGTTACCTAGACAATTGTGCTGAGTTTCCTCATGGCACAAGCACACTCACCCACAGCATCCTTGCCTACAACATCCCAAGCTACTTTTCTCCCCCTAATTGTTATTTCCATTTGATTCCCCTTTGGATCCTAAGGAATTTGCTTACTATTACCTGCCAGAGAATAGGTCCTTGTGCAAATTCCTCCTGACAGCAATATGCAAACTCTTATTATGCTAAAGAAGATGTAGATTCCAATAGTAATATATGTCTTTTGTGTAAATGTGCATATTGACTTTCAGAAGCATCCGAAAAACTCTGCGCTAATTATTTGAACGGCCGTTTTCTTTGCATTCAACATTGGATCTCTTCAGTTATGTTTTCCAGAGGCATTCTCTCCTCAGATCTCTCTCTCTTTAGTTCCTCGCTGTTCTCAGATGGGGGAGGGAGATGGGAAGAAACTTAACTAGCACTCCCTCACTTAACTAGTACAGAGAGGACATTATTGCTCTAAATTATAGGGGGGAGCTGATCTGCATCTGAGACAGCATCAAAAGTAAAAGCCTCCCCCAAAGACCTGTTCTTGAATCCTCCAGAAGAGAAATAGCCTAGCAATTATTCTTTCTGTTCATACATGACATTTTCCTATTGAACAAAGATAAATGGAAAAGGAAAATCAGAAACAGGTGATACCTCAAATCCTTGGCAAGTTCAGGAGGAAAGAAAATAACTCCTCACCGATTCATTCCATGTAGGCATATGTGTATGTATGCATGTACTTCTTATTCATATATATAGGCAATCCTAGAATTAACAACCATAATAGAGCTTTCCCATTGTGATTGAAACTTGTGACAGTTGTAAATTGGGTCACCCATCCTTTTTTTTTTTTTTTCACAGCAGTTGTCAAACAAACAGTGGTTTGCTATGGGCACGTTTTTGTTTTTTTTTACATTTATATCCCGCCCTTCTCCGAAGACTCAGGGCGGCTTACATTGTGTAAGGCAATAGTCTCATTCTATTTGTATATTTATATACAAAGTCAACTTATTGCCCCCCCAACAATCTGGGTCCTCATTTTACCTACCTTATAAAGGATGGAAGGCTGAGTCAACCTTGGGCCTGGTGGGACTTGAACCTGCAGTAATTGCAAGCAGCTGTGTTTAATAACAGGCTTCTTACAGCCTGAGCCACACCGCGGCCCTAAAACCAGAAGTGAATGCCAGGTTTGGGTGAAACTGTTATAAAACACAGTCATGTGACCTCAGCATGCTGCAAAAAGCCCTAAATGTGGCCTGTGGCTGATCACCCGAAGTTCAATCACATGACTGTGGGAAGTCCTGACCATCTTCAGAAATTCGAATCCAGGTCGTAAGGACCTATTGGGAGTTCTGTGGCAAGTTGGAAGGTTGTAAGTCGAGGACCACCTGTACATACGTTCAATTTACAGGTTGCCCAACTCCTGACCGCAACTCTGCATGCTGTCAGGTTATCATGGTACTAAAATGGCCACTATCACTATCATCACTATCATGGCCGTGGTGGCTCAAGGCTGTAAGAAGCCTGTTATTAAAACCAGCTGCCTGCAATTACTGCAGGTTCTAGTCCCACCAGGTCCAAGGTTGACTCAGCCTTCCATCCTTTATAAGGTAGGTAAAATGAGGACCCAGATTGTTGGGGGGGGGCAATAAGTTGACTTTGTAAATATACAAATAGAATGAGACTATTGCCTTACACACTGTAAGCCGCCCTGAGTCTTCGGAGAAGGGCGGGATATAAATGTAAACAAACAAAAAAAAATTGTGTTTTCTGGAAGACTTGGAAACCATTTGTGGACTTTGCGCTTGGAACATTGGACGCTTCAGTACCTGTACCTCGAGAACGTGGATTTTGGCAATCATGAGGATATATCCGAAGACCCAAATCTTCCTTTTATGTATAGCACAAGGGTGTAATAATGTATTTTCTTTTTGTTTGTTTGTTGCAAAAAAAATAATAAAAAAAAATAAAAAAAAAACAACAAAAAAAAATTGTGTCCCCCCCCCCCAAAAAAAACAAATAAACTGTCTCCTATAGCTGCTTTGTAAGCCAATTTAGGTTAATAATTGGAAGTTCTGTAATTTGGATTTTCTGAGAATTCATTTTCAGCTTCTTGTTGACTGGATGCCATTTCCTATGAGACGATTGAAGATCAATTGGAGGTCTTCTTGGATTCATCATTCCTGCTTGATGAGCTGGCAAGCAGCTATGGCCAAAGAAGGCCTCTGCACATCTTCACCATTTGTGTCTTTTCCTGGGCACAATTAGCCGCCTTGCCATTAGGCCTCCCTGGCATTCCAAGGCTAATAGGCATGAAGAGAATGGTGGGCCTACCTCAGAGATTGGAGAGAGGATTTAGCAGTGGTGCGGAAGTTGCCCGAAATGAAATGTCTGAATACAAGGGCAAGACATTCTTCTGTATTACCAGCCCACATGGAGCCTCAAACCCTCAGAACATCCCAATAAGAATTGTGCAAACTCGGGGGTCACAGATGCCAAGAAACTACATGGAAATAGCTGTGGTTAGAATGCAGTCTTGCAGGCTAATTCTGATGACTGCCGCCAACAGTTCGATCCTGACTGGCTCAAGGTAGACTCAGCCTACCATCCTTTCGAGGTTGGTAAAATGAGGCCCCAAGTTGTTGGGGGGGGGCAATATGCTGACTCTGTAAGGTGTTTAGAGAGGGCTGTAAAGTACTGTGAAGCGTTATATAAGTCTAAATGCTATTGCTATTGCTTGCGGGACCACTAGGTTTTATGGATTTCAATAATTAACAGAACTGCCATGCCTATCTAATTTGATTACCAAACCCAATCCATTTGCTTATTCTCCTCTTATCAAGCAAAAGTAGAACCTGTCAGATGAATTAGCAGCTTTTTTTTTTTTACAGTATACACTTATTACAAAATGAATTCAATGGATTTAGTGGGGCTTACTCTCAGCTAGGAATTCAATTGCCACCTTACTCACAGCTTAAACGGGCTGACTTGCTAATGAAGAGTCAACAGCAGCTTGCTCTAACCTACTGCAGGATTTTTTTCTTTCTTTTTTTTTTTTTTACAGTTCTAAAGTAGGATTGACAAGGCAGAGGGCGAACAATTTCATGACATGTGATAAATCTGAAGGGGTGACAGAAAACATGTAAAAGGTACGAATTATCAGGGCTCATCGGAATGTTAGTTCAGTATATACAAGTTGAAGGATTAAGTCCTGGCCGAGCTTCCGGCACGGAGAAGGTGTCGTGTGGGCTTAGCATGACACTCTGATTAAGATGCTGACAGAGCGCACAAAAACCCATTTGTTGGACATGTCAGATGGATGTGGCATCAGTCTTTGTCTAGGAGAGTTCAGTTTTCTTTCAAAAGATCCGTGTGGATTTGCTGTGGGGAGAATAGGCAAGGAAAGCAGCACATTTGCTCAACACAAACAACATACAAAGCACATAACAATGAAAATCAGGGTGATTTCTATAGCGTTGGTAAGTGCAGGGAAACACGACTGAGTATAAGGAGTGTCCCCTTTCATTTCCTACTTTCCCCAAACAGCTCGTATTATACAGCTAATTCTCCTCCTACCTGGGACTAAATTGTGAAGCCGACTTTACTTTCTGAAAAATAAAATGAGAGAAAATTGGAGCCAACAATGTGTTCTGATTATTCCCATGTTATAGAATATTCTCTCAGGGTGACAAACCATGTTTAACTCACTGGGGATAAATAGGGAGGAATTCCTTCTGATTTACATTCATTCATGTGAGGCATTGTTAAGTAGCTACCTTATTATCCAACCAAAGTTAATGCAAGAGTTTCACTGCATTTTTTCATAGCTGTAAGATTTACATTTTTTCAAAATTTTAACAAATCATGGTATTTGATGCAAACAAAGGGAATACCGTTTAAAGTATTTGAACATCAAGGTTTTTCTTCCCCATTTTTTTTAAAAATCTGGATACCTCATCTCCTGTTTTTCTGAATACCCCCTTTAATATAGTGGTCTCAAAATGACACATATAAATGATATTTGCTTATTTGTCTGTGTTTTTTAATCAAAATTTTCTTTTGTAAACCAGTTGCTCCTGAGGAAAACAGTAAATAATTTTACACAGGCTTGCAACCACTTCAGAATTTTTCTTTCAATCTTCCCATAACTGGTGAGGAAGGGAAAATAAAAAAGAAAGGGAAAAGAAATATTTAATCATATTCATGAAAAGCTATCTTAGTTCTCCAAGTGCTAGCCGTAGGTAGCTAAAATGCCACCACTACGAGAGGGGAACTCTGTTTGAAGGTACAATAGATATTAGGAATTCTGAATAAGTGAACAGAATCCTTGGGGCTAGTAACTTATCCGCTTGCAATTTAGGTCCTTGTCTCTCCTGGTTGGTGAGGACCAGAGGTGATATTCAGCTGCCCTGCCCTCCACCCCCCACCCCCGCCCTATCCTGTCCTTTATTTCCTGCTTTCTAGCTCATCTCAATTGTGCGGCGCAGCTGATTCCCATTCCCCACGCTGTTCTCTTTATCTTGACTTGGAAGGTAAGCAGCTGAGCTTCTAAATGCTCAATTTTTAGCGCAAAGCAAGTGCTCACCGAACCAGTTGTTAAACCGGCAGCATTCCACCATTGGTGAGGGCCTCCAGAGAAGGCATGCTTAGGTAGTAACTGTATTATTGAGAGAGGAGATGGTCCTGACATCTTCGAAAGAAGCAGTGGTCCATCCTCTCCTCAACAAGCCATCAGTGGATCCAATAGAATTGAACTTTTTTGTCCTGTCTCCAGAGAAGTTTTCTGAGAAGATGGTTGGCTTGTAGAACCAAAGGATCTTGGAGGAAATGGATAATCTAGATCCCTCAATGGTCTTCAGTACATTGACAGTCTTCTGCACTGGTTCAGGATATTGTGGGGCATTTTAATGTTTCTCCTCCTTCCTCTGAGTCTGATTCCGTTTGAGGCAGAGGTGGGTTTTAGCAGGTTCTGACCAGTTCTGGAGAACCGGTAGTGGAAATTTTGAGTAGTTCGGAGAACCAGTAAATACCACCTCTGACTGGCCCCACCCCCATCTATTCTCTGCCTCCCGAGTCCCAGCTGATTGGGAGGAAATGGGGATTTTGCAGTAACCTTCCCTTGGAGTGGGGTGGGAATGGAGATTTTACAGTATCCTTCCCCGATCATGCCCACTAAGCCACGGCCACAGAACCGGTAGCAAAAAAAATTTGAATCCTATCCCTGATTTGAGGGGGTGGGGAACAGTCTAACCTTAGGTCTCTGCTTTTTGGTTAACCTGTTTTTGTTCACCATCTACATGAAGCCATTGGGAATGTCATCTGTCACTTAAGAGTGCACGCTGATGATACTCAGTTGTACTTTGTAAAGTTGTCTTTGCCCCGGCTGACCAAGTGATTGTTGAGGTTGTGGGGGTCAGGATAAATAAGCTTCAACTCAATCCTAGCAAAGCTGAGTCGCTTTGGGTTATAGGTCCTCTTAATCCTAGGATTGGAGAATTTCCATATTTCTCTTGGCAGGATGTGGGGGAATAGTGCTCCAGTGCTCAGAGCCAGGACAGAATTTGAGTATTTTCTTGGATTCCCAACATTTTCTTGTAAACCAATTGGACCCATTCATGAGTCAGTCATCAGTATTTTTTTTTTCAAAATGGAAAGAATGATTACATGAACAATACTTTCATGGAATCAGCAATTATTTGTTTAAAATAAAAAAGGAATGGAAGTGATGGGGAAACCCAAGAGAGAGGAACAGGAGGAACAGGAGGAGGAAGAGGAGAAAGAGGCAGTGGCTGACACCTAATAAGGAGCTGACAATAGGAATAAAATACAAGGATCCTTAATGGGTTGTAGGTAGAAATAAAAATATACTGTAGTATTTTTGGGAAAGGAGACTGCCTGAGAAAAAAGAAAGAACAGGAAATGCATAGACTGTGCGTGAGAAAGTATATTTGGACCACAGATGTTACCTTCTCCCAAAGTTGATAGACTTGGAAAGAACTTCACTTAATCGTTTGCTGGGATTTGGTTTCATCCACAGAATTTGGTAGGGTGGATTAATCCTCACGAATGATGAAAGAGTAAGATAGCCCAGTTCTTCAGGGAGATGTGGGCCTTTGTGGGGTTCCCACAAAAGGACTAGGTTTTCTGTTTCCTAGAAATGCAGGTAGTCTTCAACGTAGGACCAAAACTGAGCCCAGAATTTATGTTGCTAACAGAGAAATTTGTTAAGTGAGTTTTGCCCCATTTTACTATTTTTCTTGCCACATTTGTTAAGTGAATCACTGGAGTAGTTAAATTAGTAATATGGTTGTTAATTGAATCTGGCTTCCCCATTGACTTTGCTTGTCAGAAGGTCACAAAGGATGATCACATGACCCAGGGGCACTGCAACCGTCATAAATATGAACCAGTTGTCAAGCATCCAAATATAAATCACGTGACCATGGGGCGCCTGCAATGGTCATAAGTGTGAAAAATGGTCATAAGTCACTTTTTTCAATGCCGCTATAACTTTGAATGGTAAATAAATGAACTGTTATAAGTCCAGGATTACCTATATACAGTATGCACAGGCCCTGAGCCAGTGGTGGTATTCAGCCAGTTTTATCCGGATCGGGCGAATTGGTAGCGGCGGCTGTGGGAGGCTCCGCCCACCTGCCTGGACGTAATCACGTCCCGTTTTTTATGCTCTCTGCATGCATGGAGGTGGTGCGTGTGAGTGAAGCGGGCGCGTGAGCGCGTTCACATTTGCAAACCAATAGCGAAGGTAAGTGAATACCACCCTTGCCCTGGGCAAAGCAGAAGACCATTTAACCATTATAAAAGCAACAACATTGCCTAACGTGTGATAAAGTGGGGGAGAGAGGGACTTAGCAGTGATCAAAGCCTATCGGTTTCCTCTCCTTTGTCTTTCCACCACCAAAAACCTCACTTGTGACTTCTCTTTGCTCTTTCCTGTTGTACGTGAAGCAGCCTGATCAGCTTTCCAGAATACATTACACCATTGTCTTTTGAAACACTCGGCTGAAGCCAGCTCTGCATATCACATAGAAGGCTGAAACTGGGTTTTTGTCCGACATCCAGTTTGTCTGGCATCTGACATTAGCATTGCTAAGTGTCAAGTGGCTGAATGCTTACCAAATTGGATGTTGTGCGGCCACATCATTCATCCAGATTAGGGGAAAAAATGGGGCTGTGGGAAAGAGGAGAAAGCAAAGCAACTCTGGAGGCGCAGAGGTTCCCTGCGCAAGAGCAGCGAGAAGATGAGAAAGGTTATGGCACCTTTGCTATAAATTCGATTGTTTATTGCGCACAGCTGGCACAAAACATGGATTGTGCTAGCCAATAATATGTAAATAATATGCAGTAGATGCCCAACTCCATCCAATCCTGCCCCTTTGAGAGACTTGACTTATTTGTCACCAGTGGGAATTTTTTGGGAAGTAGAAATTTGCGCACACTCCTAGGAGTTACAGTTTCATATCTGCCAATCCAGAAAATCCAAAATCTACATCCGTCATTGAGAGGCTTCTTAGCAGGGCGCAGCAAGTCATTCCAAACAGATGCTACACAACATGTGGGAACAAGCACGACACACACTTTTCCAAGCGATTAAAGCAGCTGCATCTTTTGTGAGGTTCTAAGGCTGCTTCAGAAGCTGCTGTTGGGTATCTCTTTAGGTGGGTCGATGCACAGTTATTTCATTTGACTGCCAGAAGCGGTTTCTGAAACAGACCTAGGAGCTTTGCCAAAGATGTTGGCTGCTTTAACTGAGGCACCTCTTTTTAAGGGTTTGAACTCCCCTACTTCTTCCTCTCCCCCACTCCTCCAAATCTGTAATATTTTCAGATTAAAGACCAGACCAAAGAAGTTTCCCAATCTTTGATTTACTGTATCTGAAAGTAAATTTCACAAAAGAGAATGGCATTCATAACCAGTAAAGTGGCCAATGTTATCCAATATAGGCTGGAAGGTTGTTCATTTATACCCCAGGAAATCTGAACCGGTTTACTACCAGTTCGCTGGCTGCGCATGCACGCTGTGCACAGTAGACACCATGCACCAAATGTGATGTGCGCACGCACGCAGTGCACACCAAAAGGATCATGGGGTAAGTAGAACTGCACGGGGGGTGGAATCAGCTGTGGCGCGTGATCTTTTTTTTTTTAGTTTAAAAAGCATTTTTTAACAACCTATTTGGCCAAATAGGCTATTAAAAAATACTTTTAAAAGTAAAAAAAAAATGCTCTGACGATCACTCAGCTGTGATTGTCAGAGTCTTTTTTTTACCTTTTAAAAGCATTTTTTACAATCTATTCCTACCATTCGGGTGGGAAAACCAAGCGAGCCAGAAAGAAGCGGCAAGCAGGTGACTGGGCTGTTGGATGGCCAAGGATTTTTGCTACCGGTTCTCCGAACCACCCGCCATCATCGCTACCGGATCAGGCGATCCGGTCCAAACCGGGAGCATTTCACCCCTGCCCCATACTACTATATATTGTATTGTTTGAAAGAAGGTGAATTTATATACCACCCGTTCTCACTGTTTGGAGTGATCCAAGGCAGCTCTAGAATTCGTATAAGTCCAGGATTGATCTTGGAGCATTGCAACAAGCCCATTAGGAATTGCCCCAAGTACAAATATAAATTCCTGATCTTTGTGTTGCTTTTCTGGCAAATGATCAAATGAATGCATAAATCAGTCAAAGAGCCATGGATCAATAGTCAAGTGCATCATTTGCATGGAGAAAATATCAAGAAGCAAAAGCAAAGTGATCCTGAGATCCTGAAAAAGTGTTTTCAATCAGAGTTGAATGAGTTCACAACCACCTAACTGCTCAATGTTCCACAATACACATTCAGAATGGCCCCATATGATTTAGTATGTGGAGAAATCATGCTTTTAGTTTGACTAGAACTGGTTATGAAGTGACAAGCACCAAAACATGAGCTGCTAAATATTAGAAGCATAATTGTTTGGAAGTAATTATCACATCTGGTTACAGCTACATTAAAAGGGGTGCAGTGGCTGAGTGGTTAAGATTTTTGGCTTGTCAACCGGACATTCAGCAATTTGAGACCAAGCACTGCATAGCAGGGTTCTTGACTCAGGTCCTACCAGCCCAGCAGTTCAAAAGCATGCAAATGTGAGTAGATAAGTAAGTACCACTTTGGTAACAACATTCTGTGTGCCTTGGCATATACCGTATTTTTTGGAGTATAAGACGCACATATTCCCCTCTAAAAGTGGGTGAAAATTTAGATCTTATAGACCAATACGGGCATTTTGGCCTCCTAACCCCTTTGTGTGTCGTGTTTTCGCCCTCCTAGGCCCCAACAAGTACTCTGCAGTGCTCCTCATGGCCCATTTTCACCTAAAACAGACCCTGTTTTGGGCTCCCAAGCCCTCCATGCGTTGCTTTTTCTCCCTCCCTGGCCCCCAGAAGCACTCTGCAGGCCAAAAACGGTCCCATTTTTGGTGAAAACACACTGCAGAGTGCTTCTGGGAGCCTGGGAGGGTGAAAATCTGACGTGCGGAGGCCAAAAACTATTTTTTTTTTCTTGTTTTCCTTCTGTAAATTTAGGTGCGTCTTTTTTTTTTTTTATTTGCATTTATATCCCGCCCTTCTCCGAAGACTCAGGGTGGCTTACACTATGTTAGCAATAGTCTTCATCCATTTGTATATTATATACAAAGTCAACTTATTGCCCCCAACAATCTGGGTCCTCATTTTACCTACCTTATAAAGGATGGAAGGCTGAGTCAACCTTGGGCCTGGTGGGACTTGAACCTGTAATAATTGCAAGCAGCTGTGTTTATAACAGACTGTCTTACCAGCCTGAGCCACCAGAGTCCAGTGTGTCTTATAGTCCAAAAAATACAGTAGTCATGCTGGCCACATGACCACGGAAGCAACTTCAGACAATGTTGGCTCCCTCGGCCACGAAATGGAAGTGATCACTGACCCCTAGATTCAGACACAGGGGAAACATTTAGCTTTTACAGCTATATTATGGTTTTATGAATTCACAATTCTCTTTGCTTCATGTTAGAAAAACATTACAACAATTTTCTTATTCTCAGCAGTCAGAAGAAAGAATATAGACTTTTGCTGATCTTTAAAAACTATCATCTGGGCTCTATGAATCTTCACACTGTGCAAAATAGAACCAAAATAGAGTTGGTACCAGAGGTGGGTTTCAGCAGATTCTGACCAATTCTGGAGAACCGGTAGCAGAAATTTTGAGTAGTTCAGAGAACTGACTGGCCTCCTCTGACTGGCCCCGCCCCCATCTATTCTCTGCCTCCCGAGTCCCAGCTGATTGGGAGGAAATGGGGATTTTGCAGTAACCTTCCCCTGGAATGGGGTGGGAATGGAGATTTTACAGTATCCTTCCCCTGCTACGCCCACCAAGCCATGCTCACCAAGCCACACCCACAGAACCGGTAGTAAAAAATGTTTGAAACCCACCACTGGTTGGTACCTCCATGAGAAGCATGCCTTTGGATATAGTTGTAGGGAAGAATTTTTTGCAATGGCACAACCATCTTAACTGGCTCTTCATAACTTTAGTTTTATCCAACTGGCACTCTCCAGATAATTCTAGTGGGCTACAACTATCAAAATGCCAAACTAGGGTGATGGTTGGGAATTTTGGAAGCCTTGCCACAACCCATTGGAAGAGCAACAGATGGTGAAATATGGCCCCTGTTTTGGGAACATAACGCATGTATTTATGTTCTGCGTAGCTGTTCCTTTCTGTCGGGGTTTTCAATAATTTGGGGTGCTCTGCAGTGGAAGGACACAGAGCTAGATCTGTTTGTGCTTAAACAAATCCAATAGACACAGAAACCTAGACTCTGTGCCTGCTTCATAACTTTGCTATAACAGAACCTTATTTTGCCTTATTGCTTATTATTGTTGGGAAGATTTGTAATTAGAAATTACAGATTTTGTAATTACAACGATGAATGAAATTGCCCTATTACAAAGACAATGACTAGAAAATTTAAGGAGGATTCAAGGCGCATTTTGTAATTTTGTCAAAGACCACTTCACTCAACTAACAACCTGAGGCCAAAACTGAGCATTTGCAGCAAAGCCCAAGTGGCCTACAGAGTTGAACCAACATTTAGAGAAATATATTTTAGGATTAATTTGGCTTTATTTTCACCTGACTCTGAAATGCCAGAGTTTCAAGAATATCGATTTCATACTGCATATCATAAAAAGCTATCACTCATGGCAGAATAAAGAGTAAAATCTATCCTGCTGAAAACTAATGCATACATAGAATCACTTCAACACATATTTTAAAGAGCATTATGTAATACATTAAAAATAATGATTTTGAGACAAATTAAGCCATAACAGCCTCAAATCAGTTTGCCTACACAGTTAATATGTTGATTAATGTCCTGTTAGAACCAAGACACTCATTTTTATCTCATTATTCAACTCAGTGTTTTCCCAAAGCTATTGAATAAAAATGTAATTATTGCTCTAAATTATGTTATTATTAACTTTCACATGGTGTTTCTTGATAAACAGCATCACAAATGGAAGAGCCCAGTGGCAGAGAGACAAGAATAAAACCACATCAATAAACAGAGCCATTTAGAAATACGTTATTAGAAGAGGATTTGAGTAAATAATATGTAGGCAGACTTTTTAAAACAATGTATAATTGCAATATGGAACCAAATGGTTTGAAAACTGGGGAACAGAATCTTCCATTTATCAACTGAGGTATAATTTCTTTAAAAAATACACACATCTATTTCAGTTTGGAGTTGAATTCTGGCACAATTTTTGTTCAGAAAGGTTTGAAAGTGAGAAAATTGGTGCTGCACCAGGTATACAACAGATAGTTCTTCGATTAAAAACTGTTATGTATTACCTAGGAACAAGTTGCCTCTGTAACAGAGCACCAAGATGACAACATGCTTGCAATCTTGCAAACACTATCTTTATGTACTTGTGTCAGGACATAAGGTTACATCATCAGACCAGTGGTGGGTTTCAAATTTTTTTAACTACTGGTTGTGTGGGTGTGGCTTGGTGGGCGTGGCATGGCTTGGTAGGCGTGGCGTGGGAAGGATACTGTAAAATCTCCATTCCCTCCCCACTCCAGGGGAAGGTTACTGCAAAATCGCCATTTCCTCCCGATCAGCTGGGACTCAGGAGACAGAGAATAGATGGGGGTGGGGCCAATCAGAATCTTTACTACCGGTTCTTCGAGCTACCCAAAATTTCTGCTACCGGTTCTCCAGAACTGGTCAGAACCTGCTGAAACCCACCTCTGCATCAGACGTGCCTTCGTTTGCCATTCCTTGCCCCTCCCCTGGACTTCCATGGAAAGAGAAAAAATATTGGTCTGATGCATCTAATCCTAGTCATGAGAAGGCTGTCCACTTGATAGCAATCCACATGAAGAAGATTTTCAACCTTGTTAACTCTTCCAACATTTGAGGGACTGCCACAAGGATGTCAACCTGTTTTCCAATGGACAGAAACTAATTTAAGAAGAGAACCAACCTAGAACTAAGGAGGAATTTCTGAACAACTAACCAGTGGAACAGCTTGTCGGTGCTCCATCGCTGGCTTTTAAGATGAGATTGGACAGCCGCTTTTCTGGAAAGGTGTAGGGTCACCTGCTTGAGTAAGGCGTTCGACTAGAAGACCTCCAAGGTCCCTTCCAACTCTATTAATCTGTTCTGTTCTGCCAATCTGTCAAAGTAAAACTGAACTAGATGGGATCAATTGTCTAATGATGTAAAAGGAAATGTTCTATGTTATAGGGTCAGCATTGAGGCGTAGAAACCCTAACCAGAGTGTCTCCTCTTTCCTTGGAAACTTTTGGTTATGGGGACTTCGTAGAAATCGCCACAATACTCATGCTGGGACTTTGTAAGGTCGGAAAATATTAGTCTCATCCAGTGTTTCTATGATTTATGGGGAAAGCCCTTCGTAATACTCTAAATATGTATTGTTAAAAATTATCTTCCCATAGGCCTTTTGAGTTAGACTCCCATTTTCATTTTTCTAATATCAAGAAGACTTAAAAGGCCTTTGTCTGTGACCTTTATCTAAAACAAACACAAGCCCTGAAAAACTCTGATGGGATCTTGTCTCTATGTTGGACTCCTTAATGGAACTCTTCCTTTTTTCCCCCTATCTTGTCAGATATATTATCAAACAGACTCTTCAAAGATAACTGTATCAAATCCCCCACATGAGTATTATTCAAACTAAGCAAGCTCTTTTCAGAATTATGATTTTGTCATTGTTATGCAAAGTTCTGTTTTCATGCATTCATTCCCATAAGAATGAAGCTTTCTAGTAATGTTATCTAAGGCCAGTGTGAGGGAGAAAGAGCCCCTGTATTGGGAACTTGCAGTTTCTTTGGTTTAGTATAATGATGCGCTTTAAACAGGATTTTAAAAACGTAGCTGACAATTTTACTTAACTATTTCTCCCCCCTCAGTGTTGGCTCCCATTTGTTGGTTTTACAAGGGTTGAATTTTTTTGGCTTGAACTTGGTATTGTAAGAAGTTAGCACCCACTACTCTCCTAGAAGAATGAAATATTCTAGGAAATATTAAAAAGGCACAATATTATATTTCCCTGGATGAGAAATGGAGAAACATCTCACTCTTAATAGCCCCACCCGCCACAGCAGATGTCAGCACTTAAAAGATAAAGAGATAGCTAGGTTTATTCATAAGCAAAATCCCTCACCCAAGATCCAACAAAGGTAGGATTAGCCCTCTACTCATCTAGCAACAGAACTCACCACATGGCAGCTGGGGAGATTACATCACCCAGCACGATTCAACCAAGCTTGGGACTCAGAAGACAACCTACAAAGTTACTCCTGCATGGCCCCATAGGAGTCTGACAACCAATCAGAATACAAGCTCAATTTCAAAGCCCAAAAGAGGGTATAAACCCTTCCCTCCCCCCTCTCTCTTCCATGTGCTTTTTCGCCCAAGACCTCAAACCATGTGGTCCTGTCCACTATTAAACCATCTTTTTAAGCAGTCTCCACGTTTCCAGTGTCTTTCAGTCTGGAAACTGAACTCAGATGGAGATTTCTTCCAACAATTTGATCCCATTTATAATCACAATGCTAATTCAAATTTCAAGCACTGTAGCTTAGTGTTGAGGTGACAAGTGATTGGGTTTACAAGTAACTCTATCAACCAAACCTCTTTGCCTCTTTTTCATTCTCAAGAGAATCCCTTACGCAAATTTAAAAAGTTAGTTATCTCATTGAAACAAATATCCTGTTTCCCTCAAAATAAGACATCCCCTGATAATAAGCCCAATCGGGCTTTTGAGTGCATGGCAATAAGGCCAAGCGCTTATTTCAGGGGTCAAAAAAATATAAGACAGGGTCTTATTTTTAAGGAGAAAAGGTAAGTGACTTGTATCTGTTGTGCATTTGCTAAAGCTGATCTGATTGGATCTAGGCAATTCCCAAGAAATGACTTGCCATACCATATAAACCTGCTTAACTTCCATGATCAGATATAAAACTTATTAACATCATGCAGCTTTAACTTCTGTTGATTTCAGTGACAATTAAGCATGAATTTAATTTTTTCATCCATTCAGGAAAATGGTAGACTTAAAACATTTTCCCATTAGGTTAATTTCTGCCTCAGATAAAGTGGTTGACTCATTTAATAGAATAAATTGCATATACTAATACCGGTTGATTTAACAATCAAACATAATGTCCTGCTTTCATTTACCAACTACTACTGACAACAGATCATCATTTCAATAGTGAGTTATCTCAGACAGGTTCAGGTAATCTTTTTAGTCATCTAAATTTTACAGCACTTTACAACTGTCCAGGAAGCAAAGTGAATTATTGTGTCTTCAGCAGTGATATAATTAAAACTATCAAATGGTACCCTCTTTATGTGCAGAAAGGACAGATTCACTGTTGCTTCCGATATCATGTGTGTTTCTCTCCCTCCCTCCTTCCCTCCCTCCCTCTCTCTCATACACACACGTCATAACCAACTCTGGACAACTTCCAATCAAAAATAAAAACAACATAAAAACCATAATTAAACTATTAAACTAAGCATACTGAGGTAAAGGTTCCCCTCGCACATATGTGCTAGTCATTCCTGACTCTAGGGGGCGGTGCTCATCTCCGTTGCAAAGCTGAAGAGCCAGCGCTGTCCAAAGACATCTCCGTGGTCATGTGGCCGGCATGACTAAATGCCAAAGGCGCACGGAACACTGTTACCTTCCCACAAAGGTTGTCCCTATTTTTCTACTTGCATTTTTTATGTGCTTTCGAACTGCTAGGTTGGGAGAAGCTGGGACAAGTAACGGGAACTCACCCCATTACACAGCACTAGGGATTTGAACCACTGAACAGCCGACCTTTAGACAAGCTCAGCATCTTAGCCAGTGAGCCACCGCATCCCTTCCAAGCATATTAGGGGCAACAAAAACCTGGGGCCAAGTCCTATAGTCTCTTGTCCCAGTGCTCAGGGGAATAGCCAGATCTTCAAAGCTTTATGGATGGCTTTTCTGTATTGCTTGCTCTTGTGTTATTCATATGGGGAGAGATAACACCCCCCCACTCCAAATTTTGTTTATAATCAAGGGGAAATGATCCAAAGCATAATCTACCAAGGGTTTTGTATTTTATGTAAACTTTTAAGCACAATAATCTAAATCCTTGCCAGTACAGTTTAGTGCAAAGACAGGTATGACTTGCTTAAATAAGGATATAAATGTAGGCTTAAAGCACCGTTAGGGTTATTTTAACAAAAAAAAGTTGAACATAGTATGGTAGATAGGATGGAAATGAATGTCATTATTAGTCAAACACAGACAATGTGGGCAGGAAATGATGCCTTTACGTTGCCTTTGACATCCTCCACTTAATAGAGTTGTCATGGAGTTTAATATCCATTTGATACTGATATTACAGCCAACTCTACTCGGTGACTCATCTTTTTCATGTTCAAGCAAAGTCAGCTGTGGTTTTTATCAGTATTCAGACCTGCTATGACAGACATTCTTCCCTTTCTAGTCATATTAACACTTACCCTTGATGTTTTCTAAGGTAGAAAAAATCTTTACAAGAAGCTGTTTAAAAGAGAGAGAAAAAAGCCTTTAGAAAAGAAGCAGTTCCGTTCTCTAGTAGGTAGTCCTTGATTTGCGACCCTAACTGAGCCCAGAATTATTATTATTATTATTATTATTTATTGAATTTTTAGACCGCCCTTCTCCCGAAGGACTCAGGGCGGTGTACAGCCGGAGATAAAATACAAAATATGTACAATTAAAACAAATTAAAACATAGCAAAATTACAAAAACGGCTAATAATTAAAATTAAATTTAAAATATTTAAGAATATTAATAAAACCCCAATTTAAAATCAAACTATTATGCCAGTCCCGCTTGAATAAATAAGTATGTTTTTAGCTCACGACGGAAGGTCCGAAGATCAGGCACTTGACGTAGGCCAGGGGGGAGTTCATTCCAGAGCGTCGATGCTCCCACAGAGAAGGCCCTACCCCTGGGGGCCGCCAGCCGACACTGTTTGGCGGACGGCACCCTGAGGAGACCCTCTCTATGAGAGCGTATGGGTCGGTGGGAGGCATAGGGTAACAGCAGGCGGTCTCGTAAGTACCCGGGTCCTAAGCCATGGAGCGCTTTAAAGGTGGTAACCAAAATCTTGAAGCACACCCGAAAGACCACAGGAAGCCAGTGCAGACTATGGAGCAGTGGTGTTACGTGGGAGCCACGAGCGGTTCCCATTACTACTCGCGCAGCTGCATTCTGGACTAACTGCAGCCTCCGGGTGCACCTCAAGGGCAGCCCCATGCACTTTTTGTGCCATAATTGTCAAGTGATCCTGTTGTCTGTAAGAAAGCACCAGTTTCCTGCAGAAAAGTTGTAAATCGTGGTCACATGGTCAGGAGACACTGCAAATGTCCATAAACGCGGGATGACTTCTGAGCATCCGAAATATGATCATGTGACGTGTGGGGTTGACTGTCCAAACTTCGAATCTAGATAGTAAGCACTATTCTTTAGATTTACTGTCAGTAAAATAAGATGAAGTCTATCTGTATTTATATTTATCTTTCTTCTAAGACAGCAATTGCATGCATTTTATCTGAGAGAAAGTGCCACTGTACCCAGCGACATATTTCACACTTTGTACTGTATCTAAGCCATAACCTGGATTATCTAATATGAAGATCTTTTTACTACCGGTTCTGTGGGTGTGGCTTAGTGGGCATGCCATGGCATGATGGGTGTGGCTTGGTGGGCGGGGCAGGAGAAGGATACTGTAAAATCTCCGTTCCCTCCTCAATCCAGGAGAAGGTTACTGCAAAATCCCCATTTCCTCCTGATCAGCTGGGACTCGGGAGGCAGAGAATAGATGGGGGCGGGGCCAATCAGAATTTTTACTACCAGTTCTCCGAACTACTCAAAATTTCCACTACCGGTTCTCCAGAACTGGTCAGAACCTGCTGAAACCCGCCTCTGCTGTAGTGGCTTCTTCAACAAACTATTGTTAAATAAACCAGGCTTCTCCCTCTAATTTTACAAGCCATTTATCTTCCCACTTTCTTTCCCTGGAATTTCCCAGGTGTCAATAGTGGCTTTTTTACAGATATTGTAGATATCTCTGTATCAATGTCATAAAATCAGCAATTTGGCAATTGCTAATTTGGCAATTGCTTTTGTGCCTGGGGCTCAGTAGTGGACTGCAACCGGTTTAACAACCAATTCTGTGAGCATGCGCTTTGCATGCGCACAGGCACTTCATGCACGCGTGCACCTAACACACTTGCACACAGCGTTCAAAATACAGCAATTTGAAGCTCATCTGCTTACCTTCTAAGGCAGCCCTGGTAAGTGGAGGCGCGGAAATCAGCTGTGAAGTGTTTATCAGCTGAGCCAGAAAGAAGGAAATATAGGACAGGATAGAGTAGGGGTGGGTGGGCGGGGCCAACTGATCGTCAGAACTACCGGTTCGCCCAAACCAGTCTAAACCGGCAGCAACCCACTATTGCTGGTGCTATGTAACAAATTTGTATGCCAACAGGATCAAGTAAGAGCATGTAAATTTTCTGTTAGTGTCTGCCATCTGGTGGTTAGTGGTCGTGCTTATTGAAAATTCATGACCCCCAGATAAATTTTTAGACTTTCCATTGCCCAATTGAGAGCATATGCCACTTTCTCTATAATGCTCATATGCTTTTCCTTGGTAAAGATACAATATTGTTTTTGCCTAGAAAAACCCACTTAATGTGCATTTTGTGATTCTCCTAAGGCCAGTATCCAAAAGCCCTTCTGCTTTTTGATCATTGATCACTGGCTGGGAACATTTCTGGAGAGCTAGCACTTGGCCTTTTTTATGAATATTGGCCCAATATCCAGCTTAGTTAATAATTACAACAGAAACAATGTCCCCCTTTTTCCTTTCTGTTTTCCTTTGTTTTTCCCTCTGAACATTGTCTTTTTCTTGTATTACTTCTCTACATTTTAAAGATAGGTAATTCTAATACCTATCCATATAATAACATGTTTGCACACACATAACCTTTGTATCTGAGAGCAGTAAGTACAGAAAATCTGACTGACTGCATGGATATATAAAGTACTACCGAGAAATTATAGTTTAGAATAGGGTCTTCACAGTGACATGGGGAATAGGTCTCTTGTGGGGTTTTTTTTTTTAATGAAGGTTAAGCAATGCAACTTCCACCAGAATCCTTCTCTGCTTAGCATCTTGACTGTAGAAAAAGAGCAGGCAAGAAAAAGATGGAGTCAAGAGAGGGCTCAGCCTAGAATCTTTACATGTTGACAAATGCTCCAAGTCCAGCCCCTACTTGAATTCCATTAACTCATATCTAGTGCCAATTTAATGCTGTCCATTAGTTGATCAGATTCTTGTACATAGGTAAAGGTAAAGGTTCCCCTCGCACATACGTGCTAGTCATTGCTGACTCTAGGGGGCGGTGCTCATCTCCATTTCAAAGCCGAAGAGCCAGCACTGTCAGAAGACGTCTCCGTAGTCATGTGGCTGGCATGACTCAACGACAAAGGTGCATGAAACGCTGTTAACTTCCCACTAAAGGTGGTCCCTATTTTTTCTACTTGCATTTTTACGTGTTTTCGAAACTTCTAGGTTGGCAGAAGCTGGTGCAAGTAACGGGAGCTCACCCCGTTACAGGGCAGCACTAGGGATTCGAACCACCCGAGCTGCTGACCTTTCGATCTTGTACATAGGCTTGAGTAATAAATCTTCTGAACTGGAGCTTACCTATGATCTTGATTCTTTGCTCCTAACGTTGTTTTTTTCCTTTCTGAGAGAGAATGAGCAGTTCCTGAAACAGCTATCAAACATTTCTCCAAAATAACTCTTCCCACTTCTTTTTATGAATCAGACCTCACTGTGGTGCCTTCAAATGCAAATTTGCAGGCTCGTTGACAGATGTAAACACCCAAAGAGAATTTTTTTCAAGGGAGAAACTGTAAAGATGTTTACACAAGTCCCCCTTTGTCAATTTCATCTGCTTATTTGTTTTAAGGAAGAAGCTAAATCTTTGCATTCCACCAGTTCCTAACTCAGCTCCTGTAGGTACCTTAGTAAAGTCCGAGGAACACACTTTTGGGCAAACTACATCTACCCTGTTTCCCTGAAAATAAGACCTCCCCGGGTAATAAGCCCAATCGGGGTTTTGAGCTCATGCGCTAAAATAAGCCCCCCCCATCGAAAATAAGCCCTCCCCCAAAATAAGCCTCCCTGAAATTATTTAAATGCATGCGCAGCCGGTCCCTGCCATTTCCTCTGGTTAGGGTTAGGGAGACAAAGCTGGAAATCAGGTAAGATGGCAAGAGGAACCCCGTCTTGCTTCACACTTCCCAAAATAATAAGACCTCCTCGAAAATAAGGCCAAGCACTTATTTCGGGGTTCAAAAAAATATAAGACAAGGTCTTGTTTTTGGGGAAACACAGTAGGAATGAATGCACATGGTCCAAAGGCATGCGGTCAGTGTTTTTTTAAAAAAACATTCAAAGTCTGAAGTTAAGAAAAATATCCATCTATATGAAAAAATAATAGAAGATACCAAATTGTAGGCTGAATGTCTCCCAATGAAAGCAGAGAAAGAATACCGGACTACATTAGATACACACCAGCAATGATGGATAGAAAAGGATACCTGTGCACGGAGACTTGTCCTATAACTAAAAAAAAAAAAAATACAACCCAAGGATGTGGGTACTAAGCAGTGGAGAAGGAGAAATGAGAATGCTTAGCCTGATTGAGAAAGGTTAATTACATGTGAAATGAGACTGGGATTCAAACTCTGTTTGCTCTAGATTTTGTGCAATGTTATATCAACACTTGGTTTCGCTGTTCATCTATTAGCAAAATCAACCCTTTTTTTGTTTGGTTTCATTTCAGTGTTGTTTTAATCCCTCCGAACATTTTATACTGTTATTTTAATTTTGCTAAACATATGTAGATAGTAAAATACCTCCAGAATTAAACTATCCAAGGATATGAAAGTGATCCAGTTCTCATAAAGATTTGATCTGCTAATTAGCCACACTAATTTTATGGATCATTGCCACCCACTTAAAACATATTGTTATATGTTCATAATCTTCTTATAATGAGCTTTTATGGAGAGCAGAGGCCAGCTTCAGTGCAATGTTAACAAAGCTTTTTTTTTCACACACACACACACACTCTCTCTCTCTCTCTTCTGATTTTTCCTCCAAGTATGGTATGTGCACACACTTATTTAATCATAAGTAAACTCCACAATTAAAACAAAAAAAACCAAGCAGTTAAAGATTTTTTCCCCCTCTGCTCTACATAAGGAAGCATGGTGTTCTTCATAAAATAATTAACACTTTTCCCCCTCCAAATATGATTTATAATAAAGTGCAGTCTGTTTAACAGAGCCCGCCTGCAAGCATCCTAGGCACAAAAACATGAGATTCTCACCTTCTCCTATGGTTTTCTTCCACGTGGATAACAAGATGTGGGTATCTTCTTTTACTTTTCCACATTTTGCCAGCTCTTCTTTTTTGCACCTGTTTTCTGCTACTCCTCGTGTTTTTAAAGTTCAGTTTCATCAGTAGTTCTCTCTCCTACAAATGAGTAATACAGCCTATACTGCCTCTTGATGCTTGGCTTGCCTTCTTAAAAAATAAGAGAATTGCCATATACCTAGTCAGACCATTTACAATGCCAAAGAACATTTAAATGCTAGAAACTGGGGTCATTGAACGGCACATTATATTCATAGTAGGGATGCTGGGTTGATCACAGCAAACAATATACATTATCTACACAGATAACGCAGGAAAATACAATGGAAAGACCTAAAGATGCATAACTTGGCTTCAACCCATTCTTAATTTCTAATAGAGCAGGTGAACAATTCATAAACAGCTGAGGGGACACTTAGCTTAAACTCAATGAAATCTCTGTGAAATCCTCTTTGTTAAGCTTTCGCATATACAAAAGCTTTTCATCTAACTCAGGGGTGTAAAATTCAATTTCATTGAGGGCCGCATCAGGGCTATGGTTGACCTCAGGGGGACGGGTGGGTATGGCGGATTGGGTGGGTGTGGCCAATTGCGTGGGTGTGGCCAGCTTAACACCATTCCTGAAACTGCTGGCATGTTTCCTCTTTGCACTGGGTAGACCGGGCCAAAGCTGCATTGGGTAGACCGGGCCGAAGTAATGCGGGCTGGCCACTTACATTTTCCAAGATGGCCCCATGGCCCAGATCTGACCACATCACGGGCCACAATGGCCTACAGGCCTTAAGTTTGACACCTTTGATGTAAATGAATGCCTAAGGCGGATGGGACAGACACTGATGGGTCAACCTAAACAATACCCACTGAACTCCATTTGGAGAGGTTGGGGTTTTTTTTCTTTTTATTTGTGTCTTTATTTTAGAAGAGTACTAAATTTAGGCAAAATTGGTGCCTAACTGGTGTTATATTTAAAAAAAAAATTACCCCAAACTTTGTGAGACCACAACACCTCTCAAGATTTCTAAGCTCTTAAGGATTATCAGTTATTTTTCATTTTTTGATTTTTTTAAAAAAATTCTATTATGTTCATTTGAGCAGATTGATAACATAATGATACCTGTTAATACCTTGAAAAAGTATTGATCCCTGTGTTAAGGTGGGGGGGAATCTATAACAGTATGAAAGGCAAATATTAATAACATGGCACACTGCAAGTTGCGGCACTGGCAAATTCAGTAGGCTTCCTTTCTCAGAGGAAAGATATCTAAATCACGATTTGAAGGGCAGTGTGGGAACTGCCCCATGTGCTAGTTGTTGTTGTGGTGGTGATGTATTCAATTCTTTTAGCAACTTCAGAGTCTTTCATTTGGTCTTTTTCCAATGGGGGCTCTCCTTGTCCCCTTCTATGGAGGACATGCAGCTTTTGCCTCATAACACAAATGGACAGAAGCAACTTCCTAGCCGAGGTGGCGCAGTGGTTAGAGTGAAGTACTGCAGGCTACTTCATCTGACTGCTAGCTGCAGTTCAGCAGTTCAAATCTCACCGGCTCAAGGTTGACTCAGCCTTTCATCCTTCCAAGGTGGGTAAAATGAGGACCCTGATTGTTGGGGGAAATATACTGACTATGTAAACCGCTTAGAGAGGGCTGTAAAAGCACTATGAAGCAGTATATAAGTCTAAGTACTTTTGCTATTTGAAAAGAAATGGGAAAAATGCATTATAAGATAGGTTTTAACAGAATAAACAACACTTGTTCAACAATTATATTATGAGCCAAACAATTATTCTTAAACTATGAGGATCAAATGGCCTGTGTAGTCTAGGAAACAGAAATGAAACAAAACCATTTATTAATTTATAATTATTTTTATTTATTTATTTATTTATTTATTTTTATTTATCAAACACAACAGTATATATAAGTATAAGCATGAAATAACCATACAAATTGGATACAATCAACGGGAACATTAGGACAGGAACGGTAGGCATGCTGGTGCTCTTATGCACACCCCTTACAGACCTCTTAGGAATGGGGTGAGGTCAATAGTAGATAGTCTTTGGTTAAAGCTTTGGGGATTTTGGGAAGAGACCATAGAGTCAGTAGGGAATTCCAGGCATTAACAACTCTGTTACTGAAGTCATATTTTCTACAATCAAGATTGGAGCGGTTCACATTAAGCTTAAATCTATTGTGTGCTCGTGTATTGTTGTGATTGAAGCTGAAGTAGTCTTTGACAGGAAGGACATTGTAGCAGATGGTTTTATGAGTTATACTCAGGTCATGCCGAAGGCGGCGGAGTTCTAAAATTTCTAAACCCAGGATTTCAAGTCTGGTGGCATAAGGTATTTTGTTGTGATCAGAGGAGTGGAGAACTCTTCTTGTAAAATATTTCTGGACACGCTCAATTGTATTAATGTCCAAAATGAGGTGTGGGTTCCAGACAGGCAAGCTGTGTTCAAGAATTGGTCTAGCAATGTTTTGTATGCTCTGGTTAGTAGTGTAATCTTTCTGGAGAAAAAGCTACGCAAAATTAAGTTTACAACTCTTAAAGCCTTTTTGGCGATGTAGTTGCAGTGGGCTTTGGCACTTAGATCGTTTGATATGAAAACTCCAAGGTCTTTGATGGGGTGAAGGTCATCCACAAGGTAATGTCCATCAAGCTTGTATTTAGTGTTCTGATTCTTTTTTTCAGTGTGTAAGACAGAGCATTTGTTGGTTGAGATTTGGAGTTGCCAAATTTTTGACCATTCCGACACAAGTCAAGGTCTTTTTGAAGGGTAGCCACATTGTTGGTAGTGTTAAATAGTTTAACATCATCGGCAAAGAGAACACAATTACTTATAATATGGTCACAGAGGTCATTAATTTATAATATGAAGAGTGTTGGTCCTAGAACGCTGCCTTGGGGATTATTAATTAATACCAATCCAATTGTTTATTCATTGCTAACACATTAAGCAACCAAAACAAAATGACAAATGACAAAACGATGCCTATAAACATGGACATTGCCAGATGGAGAAACAGAAATCAAGCTGATTGTATTATTGGTGCAAGGAGGTGAACAGCTCAGTTATAATAGCAAAGACATGACTGGGGAACAGATTACGAAGTGCTCATGTACAAATTCAAGTCAAGCTAAAGTGGAAGAACAAAGTTAACAAGTGATATGATCTTGAGCACATGCCAACCATGTTCAAGGAGAAGTCCTAAATTTCATTGATTGGGAGCCAGAAGAACTGAGGAAAGAAATAAAAAAAGTCTGAATGTGAAAAAAGAAAGAGGAGGAGGAATACGTAGTGTGTAGAATAGAATAGAATAGAATAGAATAGAATAGAATTTTATTGGCCAAGTGTGATTGGACACACAAGGAATTTGTCTTGGTGCATATGCTCTCAGTGTACATAAAAGAAAAGATACGTGTAGTGACAAGATGTGTATTACACAATGCTACACTGTAAACTTTCTGTAAAATCAAATGTTTACTTAATCAGGCATTGATTTAAATTCTTTTCTGGCTTTGTAAAATAATATACTGAACTGTAAATGAATAGACTGGGTTCATGCAATAAGATACACACACATATACACAACTAAGGGTGCCACCACCAAGTAATTTCTAAGAGCCGAAGGACATCCTAAGCAGTATGACGAAAGACTAAAGCTGTGTGAAATTGTGACATGATCCTTGCCTGTGACAGTTGCAGTCCAGACTTAGATAAAGTCATCCACAAATTCACACAATAGGTCTGTCAGTGACAAACTTTCATTGTAAAATGTATTATTTCTACACACGGTTTTTTTTAAAGACACATTTTGTTCATTCTTATCAGACAACAGGGAACTTGCTTTGAACTTTTTCTAGATTTGAAGTCTCCTGCAATGTACCAACTTTTACTAGAGCATAGAAGTAGAAATATGGGGTAATGGATGC
Organism: Ahaetulla prasina; assembly: GCF_028640845.1. NCBI lineage: Eukaryota > Metazoa > Chordata > Lepidosauria > Squamata > Colubridae > Ahaetulla > Ahaetulla prasina. The sequence continues at coordinate 226,266,035 of NC_080539.1, read as the reverse complement.
AGTGGTGAAATCTGAACCAGTTAACTACTGGTTCGCTGGCTGCATGTGCATGCTGCGTGCGCACATGGGCAGTGTGCACCGCGCACCAAATGCGAGGTGCACGCACATATATGGTGCAAGCCAAAAAGAAGGCATGGGGTAAGTAGAGCAGCGCGCGGGGTGCGTGTGTGTGTGATCAGCTGTGGCGTGCAATCTTTTTTTTAACTTTTAAAAACATTTTTTGTACAACCTATTCGCTATTTGCGCAGCTCAGCTGTGATCGTCAGAGCCTTTTTAAAAACCTTTTAAAAGCATTCTTTTTACAACCTATTTGGCCAAATAGGTTGTAAAAAATACTTTTAAAAGAAAAAAAAAGGCTCTGATGATCAGGCAGCTCAGCTGTGATCATCAGAGCTTTTTTTCAACCTTTTAAAAGCATTTTTTACAACCTATTCAGCCAAATAGGTTGTAAAAAAATGCTTTTAAAAGTTAAGAAAAAAAGCTCTGACAATCAGGCATCAATAGATCAGAGCCCTGAAGTTTCACTTCTACAATTCCATTTCCTGAGGTCATGTTAATAGTTTCATTGATTTGTAAAAGTTTCCCAGGCTTTCTCAAGGAAAAAGCTTACCAAACCTTTATTAGGACAATCCAATCCTCTCGAATTCCTGAAATTGAATCGCAGACTTCAATCTGAAATTGAAACACGCAGACTTTAATCTGACCTAAGCATAGTACATAAAATTATCTACCACAATGTCCTACCTGTCAATGACTACTTCAGCTTCAACCACAACAATACACAAGCAAATAATAGATACAAACTTAAGGTAAACCGCTCCAAACTCAATTGCAGAAAATATGATTTCAGGAACAGAGTGGTCAATGCCTGGAATATAGTATGTTTCTTCCCCAAACCCCCAAAACTTTAAGCTTAAACTGTCTACTGTTGACCTCAACCCATTCCTAAGAGGTCTGTAAGGGGCATGCATAAGAGCACCAATGTGCCTATCATCCCTGTCCTAATATTCCTAAAATTGCACAAAAAATTATTTACTTTCTTGAGACCACAAGACTTCCTGTTCCCAACCAGGCCGGAAATGACAGAGGAGTCTTTGCAGTTTAGCACTTCTGCTTCCCAGTAACAAAAAGGAAAGAGGGGTCCTTGTTCTCTGAGCTTGCTTGTTTTCTTGCCGGTGTTTCATTACACAAAGTAGGTGACTATACTGGGGGGAAAAGGGGAAAAAAGGGACAAGAGAAGTAAAGGACAAAGAAAAGATGGATGGAATGTAAGGAAAGAATTCCTGATGTAAACTGTCTATTTTACAATTTCATTCTTCAGCAAGCTCTCTGGATCTGAATTATTCAAATACTAAACTTGATTTGCTCGTGTATGAAAACCAAGGGGTATATTTTAGCCACCTAAATTCAAAACTGAAGTCCTACTAACTTGGGAATACATGGGATGGGAATCACTTCCAGAACTTGGAGGAATTTGCAGTTTTCAGCAGGTGGTTTGTTACAGATTTCAGGGGAAGAAAGCAGAAGACAAGATCCTGAATCAAACAAAAGGTAATTTGTCAGTGTCGGCTCTTTCCCCATGGGCTTGTTGTTTTGTGCTCTACTCGCATATATGGCAGCTTGGTTTTAGAACAAAAGTAAACCTAGCACTAAAATGAAGACCTTGGGAATGGGAGCAGGAGCTTCTGGAAACTTTTTTTGAAATGTGTACTTTAACAGCACAACTGAAGAGTGTGCAATTCGATATAAACTGAAATGATCTGTGTATCCCAGTTCCATTAGAATAGAATAGAATAGAATAGAATTTTATTGGCCAAGTGTGATTGGACACACAAGGAATTTGTCTTGGTGCATATGGTGGTATTATCGTGGTATCTTTTCCTTTATAAGAAAAGAAAAATCTATTCAGTGGAGAGGATCCATTTTTCTGTGCCCCATTCTCTCCAATTATTACTTAATTATATACAAGCAGAATTAAAAGAAACAAAAAATTAAAACACACATCACCCTAGCCTGGTGTTACGCACTGACACCAGCTGAATTAACAATCGGAGGGTCAACATTTGCAAAAGTAAGGACAAAGCTTACAAGCTTTTGGATCCAGCTAGCAACAATGTGCACCTCAGGATAACTTTAAACAATTGCAATTAACAGGCTAAGACAAAGGATTAAAATTAAAAAATGAATCATGTGGCGCTTGCAGCTTGCTTGTAGAACAGCAGTAAGCCAACTTAATCCATTTTAATTCAGAGAAGGAGCAAAAAAAAAAAAAAAAAAAGCCCAACAACCACCCAACATCTCCTGGTGCAAATGAAATAGATTTGGGGAGGAGGGGGTCGAGTTCAGCTCCTGAGAAAGTGCGATACACTCACCTGTGACAATTCTTTTCGGGAATAATAAAGTAAGGGAAGTCTCTTAAGAACTCTGAGTGACTCCGCAAGGTCCCGAGAGATCAGGTGTCAGAGTTGTCTATCAGATGCCTGAAAAGAAAAAAAAAGAGGAAGCATTAATGCACCGCTATTGTGAGACAGTTGTCATTGACTGATCAGGCTTTTTAAGCAAGCTTTCACAGTCAATGAAACCACCTGAATAGATGAAAGCCAGACAGCTCCTGACAAACAAGGGACTGTGGAATATTCATTGTGCATCTGTGAGGGAAAGATTAATGTATTAGAAATTAAAATGGGACCAGGACGTATGATCTTGCTCTAACACTTGGCCAGACCTGTGTCACCCATTGCTAGTGCCTGAAGTCGACAGACAATTCTGCCAGGGTAACTGAGAATCATTAAGCGTCCTGCTATTGTGTGTGGTGAATAATAAAACTTTCCCCATTCTTCGCCTGGAACCGACAATGAATAATTCGGGAGCTATTTGCAATGTTAACAGCACCTATCTTGCCCATCCATTCCGTTACGATAAGGAAATATGCATTTCAACAGTCTGTACAGATACGGATTCGCAGGCATTTCAAAGGACACCTGTCACTCAAGTGAAGGACCTGTCAGTCTCCAGTGTGTGAGGGTGCCAAGAATATGGCCCAAAAAGATTATCTAGACTTTATTTCTTTTCCCCTACCCAACTCCGATTATAATGTTGTTACATTTACCATGGACTGACAAGCGATTTACACTCACAGCCATTATGTATTTAAAGCTGAAGATCCAGGAGGGAGGGGCAGAAGGAGTCCTCTTCTTAGCCTCCTCAATCCTAGGACCAAACACATGATCAGAAACATGCTCAGGTCTACTCTGGGTGTCATTTTACAATACATCAAGATCGTTTAATCCATGGGTAAACACCAAAGGTGCCAGTGGCCAAACTGTAATTCTGGGGGGCAGGGGGGGGGCAGAACCCTAAAAGACTAAGGGGTAAGGAAGAAGCAGTTCAAGAGGACAGTTCTGAAACTTCAATGACCTTGGCAAAGACAGTCAATGGAGCAGGAGGCTGAGAGAAAGAACGATATCTATCATGGAATCCTCTTTGCTACTATTGTTTTTCAACTAGAAGTTAGGCAAAATAACCCTCCAGATTTTGGATCTAAAATTATCATAAACTGCAGGTATCACAGGGAACAGTCTGTAATTCTGAGAGTTGTAATGCAAAATCTTTGGAGGTATCTTTTTTCCCCCCAGCACTTTGCCCAATTTAAACATTCAGAATGGCATGAAGTTTTTACCAATAACAACATCTCAAAGGAGACAGACAGATGATAGATAGATGATAAATGATAGATGGATGGATGGATAGACAGACAGACAGACAGACAGACAGACAGACAGATAGATAGTATATTGTTCATAAAAGAACTTAGGGAATCTGGTTTTCTAATTTAGAAAATGTATGGCTTTTCAATTGTTACTTGTCTTTTGTTCTTCCAACTCTATAATTCTCTTTCTCTTGTATGATTTTACTAAGTTATTATTTCACTAATAATAATATTTATTCTGGTCTGTCACTGAAGCCTGAATAGATACCTTCCTACTTCTCTTCATCAAATTTACTGGTTCTGAGTTTGATGACTTCCAGATAATTTAAATGTTGGCTTCCATAAATCTTCTGTCTCCCAACCCAGCTGGCTAGGAATTACAAGTATTGAAACCCAGTAATGCCAGAGAGCATTTAGTTAGAGGAGGCCGCAGTGTTATCATGTTCCTGCTAAAGGGCTGCTATATCTTGATTTTGTCATCTAATGCAGGGGTCTTCAACCTTGACAACTTTAAGAATTGTGGATTCTGAGAGTTGAAGTCCACAAGTCTTAAAGTTGCCAAGGTTGGAGACCCCTGATCTAATGTCACCCCCTTCTTGTTTTGGAAGGGTTGTATTATCGGTATGATAACTTGTCGTATATTAAACATGTTGTCTGTACTAGATGGCACCACCAAGCTGAGTTTTAAAATGAAGCAGGTTCAATCCTGGTTAGTATTTATAATGGCAGATAAAGTGGTTCTAGTTTATGTATTGTCGCCAATAAAATACAAGGCTCTAGTTTCTATATTGTTGCAAATAAAACTATGGAAACATGTACACAGAATCAGCAGCAGCCAGACTCAATTTGAGGTAGTTTTTATTGCGATCTTGTTAAGCATGCTAGTTGGTAATAATCTGCAATGGAAATTAGTGTGATTATAATTCAAAGGTTTTTTTATTTCATGGGGATTGATTAGCTATCTTGTGCCAAGACATAAATAAATATTATTTGCATGTAACCCACTGTGATGGTGCAGTGTTAGAAGTTTATTTTGGTATTATTAAAAATGAATGTAAAATATTATTTCTTCAACTATTGCTACTACTACTACTATTAGTTGATTATTACTATCCCGACAGTATTATAAAATCAGTAAAGTCTTGTTTAGATGTCATGGCATAATAATTCTTGTTCAATGAATCTACTAATTTTATCACACCTGACGCAATTGCCTGCATGATCCCCTTCAACCAATGGGGATTTGGGGAAAATGTATATATAAGATCACTGATTGCATTGTTAAAGTAAAGAAAGGGGTGAGACAACGGCTAGAGAAAGAGAAAGGAGGAAAATTTTCCCCAAATGATTTTTTTTTTTTTGTTTACATTTATACCCCGCCCTTCTCCGAAGACTCAGGGCGGCTTACAGTGTATAAGGCAATAGTCTCATTCTATTTGTATATTTTTACAAAGTCAACTTATTGCCCCCCCAACAATCTGGGTCCTCATTTTACCTACCTTATAAAGGATGGAAGGCTGAGTCAACCTTGGGCCGGGCTCGAACCTGCAGTAATTGCAGGCTACTGTGTTCTTAATAAGCCTTAATAACAGGCTTTTACCAGCGTGAGCTAAACCGGCCCTAAATAGCCACACAACATAATTTCCCGAGGAAAGCAACCTAAATTCTACACCTCAAATTTATTGGGTTAATGAAATGAATCGGTGTGCAACTACGTAGTAGTCATTCATTTAAGTTCAGTGAGAAAGCTTTGGTAAGGGAAGAAGCAAGCAACATAGCAATTACTACCTAGAATTTGTAGGTTTTCAATCCAGTCCTAAAGTGAAAATGCAGTGGTTAGACTCTCACAGCCTGCAGGCACTGGGAAAGCTTGCTAAAGGCATTTCTTAGATCAATGTTTTTCAACCTTGGCAGCTTTAAGGTGTGTGGACTTCAACTCCCAGAATTCCCAAGCCACCATGCTGGCGAATTCTGGAAGTCCACACACTTGAAAGATGCCAAGATTGAAAAACACTGGCTTGGACAGCTTAGGGTTGACATGTACAGCTGGGTATGAAAACACCACTCAGAGGCTGTAATTGGTCCAGAATGCAGTGGCTGAAGCAGTTATGGGCATGCCTTAGTATGCCACATAGTAAGTCTGCTTCAACCACTGGGTTAGTTACCAGTAGGCTTCAGTTGCAGTTTAAAGTGCTGGTTATCACCTTTAAAGTCCTTCATAATAAGGGGCCTAGGCACTTGAGGGAACATAAAGCCCACCTATTATGTTTGATCTAACAAAGCTGGCATGTTCCTATACTTTGGAAGAGTGGTGGGTTTCAAATTATTTTACTACCACTTCTGTGGGTGTGGCTTGGTGGGCGTGGCTTGGTAGGCGTGGCAGGGGAAGGATACTGTAAAATCTCCATTCCCTCCCCAGTCCAGGGGAAGGTTACTGCAAAAATCCTCATTTCCTCCCGATCAGCTGGGAATTGGGAGGCAGAGAATAGATGGGGGCGGGAACAGTCAGAATTTTTACAACTGGTTCTTTGAACTACTCAAAATTTCTGCTACCGGTTCTTCAGAACTAATCACAACCTGCTGCTTTGGAACATCATTTCCCCTGAGATACGTGTACCTCCACACTCGCCTTATTTTTTTTTTAAAAAAAGCCCTTAAAACTTGGTTCTTTTCCCAGGCCCTGGACTAATTTGGATGGAGAGGTACTTCATAATGTTCTTTACTATGTGGGTTTATTATTGTTATGGTTTTCCTGTGATACTAGCATTTTTTCTTAATTGTTGTTTTCATCTGTTGCCATAATAAAATGGTATATTGCAGTTTTTGGGCAGTTGTAAGCAGATTAACAGAGTTAGTCATCTAGTCCAACCCCCTGGCCAAGCAGGAGACCCTACATCTGCCTCTACCTAGGATTGAACTCACAACCTCCTGATTGTGAGGCAAGAGCACCACCTCTAGGCCACCAGGTCAATTGCAGTTGAACAACTTCAACATGTTGTGAAAGAGGCATCTGGAGCTGCATGTTGCTCATCCTGCCCTAATACATACAATTAATCATAAATTGAGTCCTATTCACTTGTTATACCCACAGTATGTAACTTCTAGATATGAAAAAATGCTTCCATTCCATCTTCAAAAGTTTTCAAAGAAATGACATAGTTTTCTTGACGGTATGTTGGCACGGACATCTGAAGATGATGTATGAATTCATGATTGCATAGGGTTTCTGATCACAAGGAGCTATTATGGAAACAATGGGTTGAATCTAGGTTTCCCTAGTGCAGAGTCTTCACCACCGTACAAAAATCCACAGAGGGCAATGATATCATTGTCGAGGTGAGTAATATATTCTCCATTCAACTTTCCAACCTGTGTGAGATATGTCCTCAATCTTCCACTTCCTTAGCTCCTGCAATGTACAACCAAGGAGCTTACTCCATGGGGATGCACTAAGTAGATCACATGAGAGCTCCTGGCTCGCCACACCAGTCTGAGCGACATTAGGGATCTGGTACATTGATGCTTCCTATCCCAGTCAAGCCTTACAGGTAGGGCGCCAACATACAGCATGTGAAATATTGTAAATCGCACGGTGTAACTATCAAAACACAGATGCAAGTTGTATCAAGTCATAATCTATGATTTTGATTTATGTCTTATCTCAGGTATAATTGGCCACAGGGATGACCTTGGAGAAACTACTGTGTGCGGTTGCAGTTACACACATGATTTAAGCCTGGAAAATGAATAAAGAATTAGAATAAATTCAATCTGACTCTATGTTAGCTTCCTAGGAACCAGAGGAAGAAAGGGAAAGCACAGTCAGGATTTCAAGATTCTGTAACTATAGTCCGTATGAATCTGTTTCCTGACTCGGTCAGCTTCAAAGGGCTGACACATCAGTGTGGCCACAGGCAGAATTACATTGTTTTAATTAGGAGGGTTAGAGCCAACCTCCCATTGGGGGAAGGGGGAAGGGGGGTGTAAGATGTTCCAGAGGATAGGAGCAACAGCAGAGGAGACTTTCCTCCTAGACTTCACCAGCCAGAATAATTAGTCTGACGGGATTTGCAGCATGCCTCCTCTGCCGACCCAAGTGGTACAGGCCAATCCCAGTGGGGTGAGTGGGTCCCTCAAGTAACCTGGACCCATGCCATGAAGGGCTTTAAAGGTGATCCCCAACTGTGTCACACAGGGCTTGGTACTTTTGATTGGGGGTGAGAGGTCCAGCCCTTTTTGAGTGTAACTAAAAGTTGTTACAGAAAATGAACAAGTTCCTCTGAAGACCACCAAAATGTACCCTACAAATCACAACTTACAAGAAAGAGATAAAAAAAAATACTGGATTTTCAAGTAGAATTTGATGATCTTTTTTTTTTTTAAAAAAGAGCATACAAACAATGTACTCAAAGAATGTGGACTATTCTTCTAAATTGAAATATAAGAGATTGAGATACAAATGGACTTGATACGATAATAGAATTAGAATAGAATTTTTTTTATTGGCCAAGTGTGATTGGACACACAAGGAATTTGTCTTGGTGCATAAGCTCTCAGTGTACATAAAAGAAAAGATACCTTCATCAAGGTACAATACTTACAACACTTAATGATAGTCATAGGGTACAAATTTAACAGTTAATGATCTGGGCAAATAGACTAGAATAAAATGGATGTTCGATTTTTATCCATGGGATTTAAGGATGTCTGGGAGGAAAAAAGAAAAAATGGTTTATTTGATTGTGATTAAATAATAAATTACTATTTTGGGTGATGTTTAATGGTAATCTGGATTGCATAGTTTTTCTTCAGGAAATGTTTAATGGTCTATTGGATTAGTTTTAATATTGAGATTACCACTTTTAAATATATAAATAAAGAGTTACTATTTATGGTAATGTTTAATAGCTTTCAATTTTATTATTGTTTTGTAATGTTTAGTTGTTGAGATGGATATGAATGATTTAGAATAAATGGAAAGGGGGTTTATATATTAACGTCATTAGGAATTTTCATTAATTTTTACTGGACCTTTGCTGATCAATAGATTTACAGATAAGTTTATAGAAAATAGGGAAGTATGAAATGAAGATATATCTGGTTGTAATACCTTAAGAGGCAGTGATAAATTGTTAATATTGAATATGTTTGCTGGGGATGAAGGGTAAAGTTTCTTTTTCTTACCTTTTTTTTTTGATGGGGAGAATGTCTTTTTTTCCACACTGTCTTTTTAAAAATATATTCTTCTTAGGTTTCTTTGTTAAGTTTTATCTGTTTAATATAATTCTTAATAAAATTACTGGGGGGGGAAAATCCCAATTTTATAAAGTACTTGTGCTTCTGTATATCTTTCTCTTGAAAGTCAACAACAAATATTTATTTGTGCGCTAAACAATTTTTTAAAAGCTTGGATTCTTCCTGTATTCTGATTGGCTATTATCTTTATCTTTTTGATCTCTCCAGTGCCACCTCTCATAACAATATATACACAGTATTGCAATTTTCGAAAACAGCAAGTGTCTTTGGCAGCTAATTTGTTCATCAGAGGGCATATTGGAAAAATGATCCCTTTTAAAACCCTGGAACACTCAAGTTTAATAGAATATTAAAGCAAGCCAGGATCCCACTAAATTGTGACATAAAATTAGAGTTTTCCCCCCTTATAATAGAAAAAGTGAGGCAATTAAATGTGGGGCCTGGAGTTTGAATTTTTTAAAAATAATTCTTTTAGTTTAAAATAAATTTTGTAGAAAAATGTTTTATACTTGGGGAAATAGTTTTTGACATTTTGGGTAAGAGAGAAAGAACAATGGACCGTTTACAGGTCTACACAGTAGATTAATGAGTCTAATTGAGTCTGTAGGGAAATGTTTCAGTTTAACTACTGGAACTAATTTATACATTCACTACATCGTAATAAGTCAATTTAAGTTTCTGGAAATAAAACTGGATATCCTGGGTATAGATTTGAACTATAAATTTCTGCAAGAAAAGAGTCTGTGTTCATTATACATTGTAAAATTACCATATGGACCTGTCAACACTTCTTAGCACAGCTTTGTAATAATGTCATTCAGTTTAACATTGTAATGTGCCGACTGAATTAATGCATATGACAAAATGAAGGCTTCCCTAGCATTAGTTTTAAAGGAAGTTTGGAACTTTATATTAGTACCACGCTGAAGAAAGTCTGTGTTTATAAAACCAATGTCCACTCTTCATGCATGGTTTGTGGAAAGGAGTATAGAGTTAGTTTCCTGTTCTTGTCCACTTTAGAAATGTCTATTGTTATTTTAGGATAGGCCTTAGAAAGCATCTAGCCTGCAGTGTATCCAGGCCAGAACATTCAAATACCCAATGCTTTCCATTATAAAAAAATATTCAAATGCTATGATGTATCTCAGGCCCACATGGCCTCCCTGGAAACTGCGAAAGACTGGCTCGCAGTGCCTCTGCCAGTGAAAACGGAGCTCAGGAGGGCCATGTGTGGTCCTCCCAAGCTCCATTTTCCCTGGCAGAGAGTTGCAGGGGGCCATCGCAGCTGAAAACTAAGCTCATGAAGGCTGCATATGGCCCTCCCAGGCTATGTTTTCTCTGACAGAGAGTTTCAGGAGGCTATCGCAGCCAGAAACAGAACCCATTTTCGCTAGCAGAGCACTCGGGCCATCAAAGGCGCCCCCAACACGAGTGATGTTGAACTGGCCACACCCACTCTGGCCGTGCCCACTCTGGCCCACCACGGTCAAACACAACCCTGATGCGGCCCTCAATGAAATAGAGTTTGACACCCCTGATGTATCTATACTTAAAAGATCAGACTCATCCGAGGCAAAGTATTCCCTGTGACACTCTCTGGAAGAGAAAGCTGAAGAAGCATCCTAGGAAAAGAGTTGACATCCTTGAATTTTGAAGTTGGAGAATATGGTGGACAGCCAAGAAAACAAGCAACTGGATTATCAGACAAATCAACCTAGAAGTCCTCACTCAAGATATGAATGAATGACCAGGCTCAAATTATCTTACTTCAGACACATTATTCGAAGAGATAGCTCTCTGGAGAAAGTCTAATGCTGGAAAAAGTGGAAAGAAAGAAGAGATGATCACCAGCAAGAGGGGCAAACTCAATTCCTGTTTGCGTTGGAAGACCTGAAAGACCAGGTTAGGGACAGATCATCATGGAGAAACTCTGCCTATATGGTTGCTGGGAATTGACAACTTTGTGACACATAATCAATCATTGCATCAACGAGATACTATCTTCATGGGACAAAACTGATCTCTTGCATAGGAAGTCATCTATGATAGGGGTCTCCAACCTTGGCAACTTTAAGATTTGTGGACTTCAACTCCCAGAATTCTGGGAGTTGAAGTCCACAAGTCTTAAAGTTGTCAAGGTTGGAGACTCCTGATCTATGAATATGAATACTTCAAGAACTTTATTTTAAAATGGAATAACAGGTTATCTTAAAAGAATCTCAGACTTTACTAAATTTGAAATGCACCTTTTACAATGGAAATTACAACCTATGCAGCCAAGAGTTGTGTTCTAGGAATATAAAAATAAAATGGAATAAAATTATCCTTACTCTTAATTTACCCTTATCTCTTAACTAAGGTAATCTTCATAAATCCTCGGATAGAAAGATGGGAGTCAGATATGTATAAAATTCCCAAGGCAAGTTGTTGTTAGGGAAAAAATCTGCCCCTGAATCTGTGAAAATGAAACTCCAAACAAGTTTTCATGTAAGGATCTTGGAGCAAAAGGAAATATATCGTGGTGTTATAACTGGGTTCGATGCATTTTGAAATCGTCTTTTGAGACTGAAGTCTTCCTGCAAGCAGCTGACAATGTACGTCCTACAATTTTGTAATCACCATTTAATTTCATCCAATCATAGGTCAATGGGGAATTCCTGAACTTCCCTTCATCCACCACAGTGTGCTTACAGTCCCTCCTTTAGGTATATGAGGAGTCTGTGGTTTCATCCAATAGTACAAAAGACAATTTGCTGCCTAGAAACAGGATACTATCATTTCATACACACCAAGTTCTCACATTGCCTAAAGCATAGTATTGTTTTAACTGTAGTTTGTTCAATAAGCTCACAGTTACCTAGGACAGGGGTCTCCAACCTTGGTCACTTTAAGACTTGTGGACTTTAACTCCCAGAATTCCTCAGCCAGCGAACAGTGGGAGTTGAAGTCCACAAGCCTTAAAGTGACCAAGGTTGGAGACCCCTGACCTAGGACCCATTGCATGATTAAGCCATAGAAACAGATTTTGCAATTTCTGATCTATCCTGGCAAACCCAAACCGAAGAAACCATGTGATGCCTTGGCATGACGCATGAACTAGCAAGAACGTTGGGCTGAAAATGCCTTCTCCTAATCCAGCAGGGTCAGAACAAAAGCTAAATTCTATTTCATTTATGTCGTATATAGGGGGTACAATGGCTCAGCAGTTAAAGACACTGAGCTTGTCAGCTGGAGAACTGACAGCCCAGGTTTGAGACCCAAGCTCTGTGCAATGGGGGTAAACTCCTGTTACTTGCTCCACCTACTGCCCACCTAGCAGTTTGAAAGCATGCAAATGCAAGTAGATTAATAGATGCCACTTTGGTGGTAAAGTAATAGTATTCCGTGCACCTTTGGCATATAGCCATGCTGGCCACATGACCACGGAAATTGTCTTTGGACAATACTGACTCCCTTGTCCAAGAAACAGAGATGAACACCGTGCCGTAGAATCGAACATGACTGACAGGGAAACCTTTATTTTATATATAGCTGCATAGGAATCTTGATGGTGCAATGATTAGAATGCAGTAACTCCCTTTCTACGACCCTGTAATCCCTTAATGTGGGGTTGAGTCAGGGAGACTGGATGAAACTGAGCATTTACTGAGCGGATGCCCTTCCTGACACCATGTGGAGTTTGCAGATTTTTTTTTCTTTGCGCCCTAGGAGAAAACATCTGCCACTACCTAGGATTGAACTCTCACACAAGGCAGTAATTGCAGGCTAACTCTGCCCACAGTTTGAAATTCAATCCTGATGGAGGCTCAAGGTTGACTCAGCCTTCATCCTTCCCAGGTTGGTAAAATTGAGAGCCCGATTGTTGGGGGCAATATGCTGACATTTGAAAACCTCTTAGAGAGTGCTGTCGAGCGCTATGGAGCAGTATATAAATCTGAATGCTATTGTTACTATATATGTCAGACTTTTCTTCTTCTGTCACAGTTGGGGCAACATCTTTGTACCAGTAGCTCCAGATATTTGGAACCTCTACTCACACTGAGACTGAAGCTATGTTTTCTCCTCTGCCCAGTGGCTCAGTTGGAACTGCACAGAAGCTGCTAATCCAGAAGATTCAAGTTCCCATTGGTGGAAATTCACACTAGCCATTGATCGTCCGAGCTCCTATTAGCTACAGATAACCCTTCCATTCACTAACCACAGTTGCCTGACAGCCATATCTCTCCTTCAGCTAAATTGCTTCCAAGGCCTCTGCTACAGGGATGGGCAAAATACTATATACATTTTGGTGGTGGCTCCTTTCCTCTGTTGTGTCTCGTCCAATCTCACCTCAGCCGGGGTCTTCTTATCTGCTTCTGAACACGGAGGAATGTTCTAGTATGCCTCCCGGCCCCAGCCCTGGCTCCATGCCCAGACAGGCTGAAGAGGAAGGAATACCTCCAGCCCCAGCTCTGGCTCCATGCCAGGCAAACGGAGCAACTAGACCCCTTCCCCTCCTCCACAGCATGTGAGCCTGAGGGAGGTCAATTACCAACAGCTGCAGACTGGAGTGACCCTCGCGTCAGAAGACTTGATAGGCGGAGGCAACAGAAGGAAGGGAGGGGCAGGCCTGGATAAGTGCTGAGTCATGGAGCCACACCCTATGGCCTATATAAAGGATCTGCTTTCTGGCATTCTCTGAGTCAGGCAAAGTCTAAACATATCTTGCTGAAGTCACTTTCTGGTCTCCTGCCTGCCCTGAGGACTTTGCTAGGACTTTGGCAGAGCTGCAGAGGCACACCTGATTCGGATTTCCCTGACCCGGCTGTCAGCGGAGGAGTGGGACACGACATCCTCCCCATTGTCCCAGGGATGAAATTCTCCCAGTTCAGACTGGATCAGGCGATCCGGTAGCAATGAGGGTGGAGAACTGTTTGGAGTTTGGAGAACTGCTATCAAAAATCCCTTCCCCCCCCCCGCCCATGCCCACCCAATCGCCAGGTAGCCACTTGCCTACTTGGCAGCTTCCTGCTTCTTTCGGTCTCTCTCACTATTCAGGCCTTGCTTCGGTTTCAGTCTAACTGCACAAACACACAAAATCTCAAAAAGCTGTATGTGGCATTTTGTGTGTGTGAGAGAGAGTCAGTTGTGTTGTGTTGTGTTGTGTTGTGTGTAAAGTGTGAACGTTGGTTTTTGGGCTTTTTGTGGCTGTGTGAGGTTCCTGCTTGTTTCAGGGGCCATTTTGGGTGAAGTGCAGCTGCTTTTACATTGTGTGTGAGTCAGTTGTGTTGTGTTGTGTTGTGTGTGTATGTAAAGTGTGAAAGTTGGTTTTTGGTACCTCTTATTGTTTTGTGTACTTTGTTGATTATTTTTATTATTTATTGTTATTGGCCATGCCCACCTGGTCACCTGACCACTAAGCCACGCCCACCAATTAAGCCACACCCACAGAACCGGTAGGGAAAATTTTTAGATTTCACCCCTGCATTGTCCCAAAGGTGCTTTTTCAAGAGGCAACTGGACTTTCTGGTTTTTCTTTGAAGACATTTCACTTCTCGTCCAAGAAGCTTCCACATTGCTTTAACCATTCTGCTCCTGTCATAGCAGTCGTTTGTCACAAAGGTGCAGAGACTTGTTTAATAAATGCAGCAATTGCCAGAGATTGCCAACAGCCATGTCTCTTTAAATCAGACTCTCCCAATTTGTGCTCTCCCCCTCCCTCCATGGCTGGCTGGGAATGATGGGAAGTACTCTTCCAACTCATCTGGAGAATGCCAGGTTGGGGAGGCAGCTTCAGCTCGCTTCTTTTCTTTCTCCTACAGGTGCTGAATTGCCAAGCTGGCCATTAAACTGAGCTACATTGGGAAGTGGCCTGTGGTCTGGCATCGAAGGCTGTTGAATGAAAACAAATGGGAAACTCCCACTGGGTGTCCTTCTGCTCTATCTTCTGAGCTTTCCTGAATTATGGCCAAGTGTAACTAGGCCAACATCGTTCCGTTCTCCTCTTGTGGCCAAAAAAGAAAAAAAAAAGCCCCCGAAGTCGGCAGGCGGATTCCTAGTCATTCAGTAGGCTTGGATCCCTTTATGAGCATTTTCTATTATATGAAAGCACTATTGTGCAATATTTGACATTTCCTTTCATTATTTGCCCTCAACGTTGATTTTAGGATTCTGGCTGTAACTCACATTGTGGTCAATTATCCTGCAGGAGGATCTGCTACAGGAGGGCGGTAAGATTTTATATCTTGGGAAAACATGCCAATGTGCTTTGTGTTGACACAAAACTATAATAATATTAAGTGTTCATTGTACGAAACTCATTAAATACACAGTTAAGGATTAAACGTCTCATGAAACAGTGTATTTCCATGGGATGTGTGAAGCTGCATAAAAATTGTCTCCAGAAGCTTATGGAAAAAGCAATCTAGTATGTTTTTCTACAAATATTGTGTCTATGAGGCTATACTTAAGCTACATTCTCCAGCATTGCTCCAATTGCCTCCTAGGAAATCGATTTAGAGGGGGGTGAATTTCAGGTAATAATGCTCAAGTCTTTTGCAATCAGAAACAATGTCTCCAGAAGGAAAAAGGGGTCTTTTGGTGTAGAAGCAGGGAAAGAGAGATTGTGGTGTTACATTGTCAAAAATCCAACATGTACTTATGGATCACGATCTAACAAGCAAGGCCAGGTAAAATCCACCTGCTTTGTATTATGCCTTCTCTGATATTTTTCACTCCCCACTCCATTATTTAGTTATGCAGTGGTGAAATCTGAACTGGTGTACTATCGGTTTGCTGGCTGTGCGTGCACATGCACAGTGCGCACCATGCACCAAATGTGAGGTGCGCGCATGTGCGCAGTGCACACCAAAAGGAGGCATGGGGTAAGTAGAACAGTGCGCGCGGGGGGTGGTGATCAGCTGTGGCATGCAATCTTTTTTTTAACTTTTAAAAGCATTTTTTTACAACCTACTTGGCCCAATAGGTTGTAAAAAATGCTTTTAAAAGTTAAAAAAAAGGCTCTGACGATTGCATGGCTCAGCTGTGATCGTCAGAGCCTTTTTTTTACCTTTTAAAAGCATTTTTAAAAAGAAGCAGCAAGCGGGCAAGCGGTGACCAGGTGATAGGGTGGGAATGGGGGGTGCAGGGATTTTTGCTACCAGTTTTCTGAACCACCCGCTGCCATCGCTACTGGATCAAGCGATCCGGTCCGAACCAGGAGCATTTCATTCCTGTAGTTATTATCTTAGTTTACATTTCCCTGTCCCATTTATGAATGATGCCATAAAAAATAGAATAGATTAAAACAGAGCCAAAAAGCTTAGCACTATCAATTGCTAGAGGTTGGAGTTGAGTGGGAGGTGAGTGTTCCTGAGAGCAGGAATCAGAGGTGGTATTCAGCCGGTTCGGACCAGTTCGGGTGAACTGCTAGCAGAAATCTCGGGTGGGTCTGCCCACCAGCCCCGCCTCTATGCTGTTTACTGTAATGCTGTCCTATTTCGGCACATTTTTAGGCCGGGCACATGCGTGGAAGGCGTGCGTGCTAGCAAAGTGCATGCGCCGAAGGACCGGAGCATGCGCGGAGGTGGCGCTTGTGAGCATAGCAAGCGGGCATGCCCGCGTGCTCACATTTTCAGTACTGGGCGAACCGATAGGTAAATGATGTGAATCCCACCTCTGGCAGTAATCTAACCTGAACAGTGAGGAGCGAAGAAAGTTTTATAACTTTAACAGGAGAGTAGTTTACAAGAATTACATTATAAGAATTGGTAAAACCTACATCTAGCTAACAACATCCTATCAGGAGGAGAAACAAAGACATTCTGTGCTCTGGGTGTCTGGGAAGAAAAACTGAAGAAGTGACAATTATCAATCTCTTGGACAAAGACTAGTGACATAGTGACAAAAAAGAGGACACTGAATAAACCTTTTTCCGTGTCTACACCCTACTGCCCCCTTGTACTCAATAGATCACATTGGAGAACCACTGCCATTGGATTTACACCCCCAGCTGGGTTAGAAACGGGGTGAAGGCCAGAAAATTGCTAATTTATTAGATTGATATGTTAATAATGCCTAGTTTCAGTTAGATAGATCTCTCGAAGACATATTCTATTGTTGAGATACGTGCTGGTAGAGAAAGTATGGGTGTTGTTTCTGTGCATCTGGAAAGCAGCAGTTGGAAGAATGTGGTTCTACCCCAAGCAAGTTTCTGAATCATTCCAGCTAAGCATCCAAAACAAGAGTTTCAGTCTATTAGCAGTAGGCAAGTATATGGGACTGTTGGCGATAACGTGATAGATGATGGTGTTAGCAGCAGAAAAGGGGCACTGATAATATCAATGACACACAGGAGCCAATTTACTGTAATTTTGGAAGTTGGAGTTACTGGGGAAATGCATGAAAAGTTGCTTCCTGTTCCCAGTAAAGTCCTTCTGCTTGAGAGCCATCATCCTTTCCAGATGTTGGTTTGAGTAGTGAATAATTCTGAAAATATCGATAGTCACATCTTCCCAATCACAGCTATACTGTCTTGATCATTCTTATAGAGCTGAGGTTTCACCTTTATGCAAATGACCACATAAAAATGCAATTTGATTGCTCCCAGCACAGAAGCCAGGTGGAAAGATGCTTCTTGCTGAATTTATCTTTGTTACTTTGGAAAATTATGGAAATATGTGTGGAATTCTTAAGAAAATGCTTTCCCTATGCAGCTATTAGGACTGAAGTATGCCTACTTGCAGAAAATTTGGAGTCTTCTAGCACTATTTCCAATGAACAAATGTTACAGCTTACTGGGGTGCAATCTCTTTGTGGTGGAATCTCCAGTTAGTTTAGAGCAGGGGTGTCAAACTGGCAGCCTGTGGGCCGGATGCATTACATGCAGGCCATGCCTACCCCAGCTCTAAAGTAAAGATAAAGGTTCCCCTCACACATACGTGCTAGTCGTTCCCTACTCTAGGGGGCAATGCTCATCTCCGTTTCAAAGCCGAAGAGCCAGCGCTGTCCAAAGACGTCTCCGTGGTCATGTGGGCGGCATGATTCAATGCCAAAGGTGCACGGAACACTGTTACCTTCCCACCAAAGGTGGTCCCTATTTTTTCTACTTGCATTTTTATATGCTTTCGAAACTGCTAGGTTGGCAGAAGCTGGGACAAGTCACGGGAGCTCACCCTGTTACACAGCAGCACTAGGGATTTGAACCGCTGAGCTTCCGACCTTTCGATCAACAAGCTCAACATCTTAGCCCCTGAGCCCAGCTCTATGAAGGGGAAAAAACAACATGAAACTTCATGTGATAGCAATGTGACGCTGCAAATTTAATACCCGTGGACTAGAGGGAAGGGTCAAGAGACACAGAGTTTAGAGTCATTGCACTGCAGTAAACAACACAGGAAAAATCTCCCCCAGAATCCTTAAAGCCTGATTGTGATGATCCAGGGCATGACACAAAGGCAACACAGCCAGAGAACCAACATGAGTCCCTTTATTATCACCAACTGTGCCCCCAATGTCCCTTTCAACTCTCTGGCCTCGAGAGAGCTCTTCCACCAACCTGTAATAGTCTTTGGCTGGCAATACTTCAGTCCCAAATGTTGTAAGCCGAAAACTTCTAACAAAAAATCCAAAGGCAAAACAAGGTAATTAATCCGGCAGGGCAAAGAAAATAAGGAATTCCACAAATACAGTAGCACGGCAGTAAATCAAACCAGTTGGGAGGATGCCAGGATTCAAAATGTAAACAACAACAACAACAACAAAGAAACACCAGATAATTCAGTGTTTGTTCCTGAAAAATGCCCCTCCCATTTGCCTTTCCTTTTAATCTACAGCAGCACCTGTGTCTTGTAAAGAGGATTGGGTCCCTTTCCTCCCTTGTAAGCCACATTGCTCTCTTCTCCCTTTGCTGCCTAGGATGAGGAGAGGGTGGGCCTTGGTCTTCATCTGAACCCCCTGTCCCTTGTTCTATCTCTCCCCTGCTCTGCCTGGCCTGATTTTGCTCTTCCCCAGTTTCTTCCCCAGCCAATGGGTCCACTCTCTCACTCTCTGTCAGCCGTTCCTCTTCCCCTTCGGATTCAGACTCCGACAGGGGCATGACACTTATATTGCTATTCCAAAGGGAATGCAGTCAGTATGACAAGATTCTTGTAACATAGTAATAAAACCACTGCTGAAACTCTTCACAAGTAGTTCTGGTTACTTTGTCTGACACCAGGGGTAAAAGGCATTTACCTTCGCTACTGGCTTGGAGATGTGAGCGTGTGGGTACACTTGCTACGCTCATGTGCCTTTTCTGCGCATACACAAAACCTTCTGTGCATAGTGCAGAGGGTCAGCGCATGGGATGGGATGACATCCGGGTGGGGAGCTGAGCAGGACAGTGGCAGCACCAGGGAAGCGTCAGTGTGTCCTCTCTCTTCAAGCGGGTTGAGCAACTTTCGCTGTGACATGGTTACTCCAGCGGCTTCAGCTCTTTCTCTGGGCGTTGAGAGGGTGAGTGCAGCTGGTCACTCACTTCACTGCTGAAGCCCCTCTGATTACATCAAAATATCTTATGCCACCAGACTTGAAATCCTGGGTTTAGAAAATTTAGAACTCCACCGCCTTCGACATGACCTGAGTTTAACTCATAGAATCATCTGTTACAATGTCCTTCCTGTCGAAGACTACTTCAGCTTCAATCACAACAATACACGAGCAAACAATAGATTTAAGCTTAATGTGAACCGCTCCAATCTTGATTGCAGAGTTAATGCCTGGAATGCACTACCAGACTCTGTGGTCTCTTCCCAAAATCCCCAAAGCTTCAACCAAAGACTATCTACTATTGACCTCACCCCATTCCTAAGAGGTCTGTAAGGAGCGTGCATAAGAGCACCAGCGTGCCTACCGTTCCTGTCCTAATGTTCCCTTTGGTTGTATTCAATTCGTATGGTTATTACATACTTACGATTATATTTATGCTTATATATCGTATAGTTATTTCATGCTTATGTTTATATATACTGTTGTGACAAATAAATAAATAAATAAATAAATAAATAAATAAATAAATAAATAAATAAATAAATAAATAAATAAATAAAAGCCAACGTGCGGGTGAAACCCAGCCAACAACGTGCGAAGGCTTGCAGCTTGCAGGGAGGGAGATTTGAATCACTTCGGTTCAGCGAATCGATTCAAATCGTCCCTACCGCCTCAGCCGAGCCGGGCCGAGGTGGTCAAATTTCACCCCTGCATGATCATACCTATAGATCATACCTACCTAGCTTGCCTTAGAAGTGTTATTCAGTCCCCTCCCTTCCCTATGTATTTAAACAGGGAAATCTGTAAGTTGTTCAAGTTTATAGCTAGCTGGAATACTGGAATTCAGTTTGTCGCTGGCTTGATTGGACCAACTATAATTTATATAAAACCAACATTTCCCATTTTGGAGCCTCAATGGAAACTCTGGATCTTTTCAAACTGCAAAGGGAGATGTTCTGCCTCGAGCACCTTGTGTTATCCTGCCCTTGTTTCTCTGGCCCTTTTAATCTATCCTCCCTTGATCAACATGCCTCATTAATGTCAATGAACGTAGCCATTCATCACAGCTACTTAAATCCTAAAAGCCTCTAATACTCATCCCAGTTTGGATGAAAAAGATTCTAAAAGTCTCTGGACAGCTCAGCTGTTGCAGGAATCTTTTGTTAGAAGATATAATGGATAGGCATCTCCAGTCTGTGAGAGCAGCGAAATATCTCATCACCACAATATAAAAATCTTTTTTATTTTTATTTTCTAGAATTGCTTATATGGTTACGTCACTAAGCTGCTACCCACAGTTCCAGAGATAGCAAATAACTCTTGATCTTAGAAGCCTTTGAGAGCTTATTGCTCTTTGCCTAACAGGCCCATTCCATCTTCTAAAGCTCCCAGATTTAAAAATCCCAGATTTCCCTCCCATCTGCATCTGATGGCAGGGAAATCCACTGGTGAAAAAAGATTTGGGTTAAAAAAAAAGTGTGTGGGTTTTTTGGGCCACAAATTTCTCCATGTTCAGTTTTAATAAATGGTGTTGATGTGAGAGAGGGAGAAAACTTCCTACATATATATTAGGAAAGAACGAGGCCTCTGTGGCTCAGACTGCTAATGCAGTCTGTTATTAACAGCAGCTGCCTGCAATTACTGCAGGTTTTAGTCCCACCAGGCCCAAGGTTGACTCAGCCTTCCATCCTTTATAAGGTAGGTAAAATGAGGACCCAGATTGTTGGTGGGGCAATAAGTTGACTTTGTATATAAATATACAAATAGAATGAGACTATTGCCTTACACACTGTAAGCCGCCCTGAGTCTTCGGACAAGGGCAGGATATAAATGTAAATTAAAAAAAACACACGAATTCTCACTGACATGCATATGCTCAAGATGTTGAACACAACATCTGTTTATATGAAGAAAGGTAATCTGTGGCAGCATCTTGCATGATGGTAAAAGCAGCCATTCACCAGGTGCAGCTTCTTCCCGTCATTTACCTTATACATTTTCAGGCCAATAAGGACAATCCCTAATGGGAAAATTCAGCCCAGGAGAAGACTCCAGCAGTTAAGGTAGACCTTACGACAGTTTCTTTAGTGATTCTTCAAAGGTACAATGGCGCTGAAAAAAGTAATTTTTGACCATTTTTCATGCTCACAACGGTTGTAGCACCCCCATGGTCACGTGATCAGCATTCAGCTGCTTGGCAACTGACTCATATTTATGACAGTTGCAATGTTGTGGGGACATGTGGTCACCTTCTGCAAGCAAAGTCAATGAGCAAGCTGGATTCACTTACCAACTATGTTACTAACTTAACAACTGCGGTGATTACCTAACAACAGTAGCAGAAAAAGTTGCTAAACGGGGCAAAACTTAACTTCCGTCTCACTTAGTAACTTTAGAAATTTTGGGCTCAATTGTTGTCGTAAATCAAGGACTACCTCTAATCTTTAACCAGCCCTTCCCTCCCTACAGGATCAGAAATGAATTCCAGAAGTGAAGGCCATTGTCTCTAAGCCTCTCTATTCTCCAGTCCAGAGTCTCCTGTGATGCAGCTTGAAGTCCAGGCTACTGTAGCTGGGTTGCAAAAGTCTAGATGACCCCTAGATGGCAGTCAATAAAAAAACCCTAATCCTTATTAATTAACCCAACTGAAAGCAAAGCAAAACTCTCAAATACTGTATTTGTATGACAGTGGGAAGAAAACAAATCAGAAAGTTATATAAAGTATCAATGAAAGAAAAACATTTGTTTCAAGATGAAATCTGGGTCAGTCACGGGGATTAGAGATTTAATCTCCTGAGTTTTCGGGCTCATTGTTTGTATGAGAGACAGAAGTGGGAAGAAAAGGAATAGAAAATTCTGCAAGGTGCTTGGTTTACTTATAGGGTGAATATGAAGGAGGGAAAGTGTTGTAGTATTTTGCCTAGATACCTATGGACATCCCTTCCCTTCCTTCTTTTCTTATTAGCTTTTGGAAACATCCAGACAAAAAACTTTAATTTGGAATTATCAAACAGCACACATTTCTAACACATAATAGGAAAGATAAGTATCATGTACTTTGCACCTTGATGTAACTGTAATGTGAGTATTAGCAGCAAGTGAAATGAGGATCTTCAACATTTTTGGGCCATAGCTGGACAGTATGAGGGGGGAAATGACATAAACCTCAACAGTGGTCTGTGTAGTTTGGTGAGTGAACATTTCACCTCCTTTTTAAAAAATTGAAATAAGACTTTGAAGTAGAGGTGTATTTAGTTTTAGGGTTTGTTTTTTAAAAAAAATAAAGGCTATCTTCCATCACAGTCTTCCTTTCTTAGGGTATTTGAATTGACACCATGTTTCAAGAAAAAAACTACCTTTTTCTTGCCTTGGGAGGCTGGTTTGACTCCTTCTTTTACAATTTTCCTCTGCTGAAGTTCTTTCCATTCTTTCATTTTGTCTTTTTGACTCCATATGTTGAAATGGTTCGAGGCGGGGGTGAAAACTAGCAGGTTCTGACAGGTTCTGAAGAACCAATAGTGGAAATTTTGAGTAGTTTGGAGAATCGGCAAATACCACCTCTGGTTGGCCCCAGAGTGGGGAGGGAATGGGGATTTTGCAGTATCCTTTCCCTGCCATGCCACCAAGCCACACCCACCAAGTCACACCACGCCCACCAAGCCATGTCCACAGAACCCATAGTAAAAAAATTTGGGTTTCACCACTGGTTGGTGGTGGCTGACCTTTTGTTATGCCAAATTTCAGGATCCTTGCCCAGGGCGTGGACACAAGTTTTCTTACAGAGATGCTGCAGAGCAGAGTCATGGAGACTGAGGAAGCTGATGGAGTCTACATGCAGGAGGCGATGCTAAGTGAGACTGGGATGAAAGGAGAGGCTCCATGTGGTGGTGTGGTTTTGGTTTTTCCAGCAGCACAAGGTGCTGCAAACTCATTGCTTTCTGTGAACGAGCACGCTTCTTAGGAGGGACGATACTTTTCATTAAGGTAAAGCTCCTTAAACCCCTTCTTAATTCTTTTCCTTGTGCCAGAAAGAAGCAGTTCTCTATACTTTTCACTATGAATGTTTACTAATGGATATGGTACTGAAGATTTCCCTTAGGATGCAGCCTTAAGAACAGAATCGCTAAACAACTAAGATTCCTACTTCTGTGAATTAGCTGAATGAGCTAATCCTCGCAAACAGATAAAAATTTAAGATGGGATATTATCAAGATTTTTATCTTACTGCTTGGATCTATATAGATCCTGCATACTGGGAGTGCATACAATCTGAGATAATAGGAAGACGCTTTGTGCCTTATTAGTCAATATATTTTAAGCTCATTTCTTTAAGATAATGCAACTGTATTTGGATTCTTTTAAATAAACCTACACTTATTATTTTCTAATTTTGCATTTAAGCCCAGATAGTAAATCACGTATTAAATGCTAATGAAATACACAATTCTGTATTCTGTCTGGGCCCATAATGGTTACCCTTTCTACAATCCTCATGGCACCAGTTTATAAAAAAAGAAGAAGAATATAATTAAAGTTTAAAGCGTGAACTAAATTTATTTCCCTAAAAATGAAAGACAATTTAAGTTTGATAAGATATTTTATATCATACGAACAATATGAATGCAGAATGAATACAAAAAAAAAGTTGGTTGCCATAGTTCAACATATCGAGATAGACTGATAAAAAGTGGGAAACACCCCCCCCACGCACACCCCAGTGATATTTTCCAAATGAAAACAAAATGTGAAAATTAATCCATTAGTGTGGAGTGGTGTCTACTCTATGAGCTTCATTAAAACCAGTCAGTGGGATTATGAAATAAAAAGTTGCATTGCACCCAAATTGAAATTGAATTGAAATGTTTTCCATCCATCCATCGAGTGGCAAAAAATATAAATGTACACTCACACTCACACACACACACACACACCCACACACACCCACACACACATTCAACTGAAACCAGAACCTTTTCTCCTGGGTCTAATGGATAAACAAACTGGAAAAAAGTGATGGAACACTATTTTTACATGTGATAACTGCAGTGAGATTGCTGTAGGCACAAAGATGGAAAGATTTGGCAATGCCAATGACAGAGGAATGGCTGGTGAAGATGACAGAATTTATTAAACCTGACCAAACAGACTTGGTTGATTACAGAAAATATAGAATAGAATAGAATAGAATAGAATTTTATTGGCCAAGTGTGATTGGACACACAAGGAATTTGTCTTGGTGCATATGCTCTCAGTGTACATAAAAGAAAAGATACGTTCATCAAGATATCTACATGTATTGGTAACTAAAACCCTTATGGACATTTTGCGTAAGAAAGAAACTCCCCCCCCCCAACTTTTGATTTATGGTTTTGATTATTAGTTAGAATAGATTATAAAAAGAAGAGAGTCACACTGTAACATCAAAAAGACAGGTCCATTTATAATTGTACTTATAACTGTTATGAAGAAGATTATAATGTGTTTGTGTGTATGTGTGTAAAGGATTCTTCTGTCCACTTGTTTCCAGTTCTAGAGGCTGCTGCTCATCTTGGTTTCTTAGCTGAGGGAGCCAGCATTGTCTGAAGGCCGGGGTGGGTTCTACTTACCTTTACTACCAGTTTGCAACAGGACCGTGTGCACGCGCTTGCTTCTGCGCATTCACAGAAGCTTCCTGATGATGTCGGGGTCGATGGGCAGAGCCTCCCATCAGTTTTACTACCGATTCTTGCGAACCAGTCCAAACCGGGGGCAACCCACCACTGCTGAAGACATTTTCATAGTCTTGTGGCCAGCATGACTATACGCTGTTACCTCCCCATTGAAATGGTACCTATTTATCATGTGTATGCTGTCCAACTGCTAGGTGGGCAGGAGCTGGGTGAGTAACAGGAACTCACCCCTTTGTGGGTTGACACTGCTAAGGAAGACTTCAACCTATCTCCCTCATGAGTTGGGGACATAGCAGAAAAAAATTATATTGCCTAGGCTTATTTTGCCCTGTTTGGATGGAAAAATCTATTTATGACTGAGAAACTCTTTTCAACTTTCTGGACTTGATAAATGTAAAACAGGAGTAAGGTGAATCAGAAGGTAGGATATATGAGGAGAGATCATCAGGAAGCTGAATACCAGCAGCAACAGCTTTCTTGGCTAATTGTCAACTTCCCAAAACAAATTCAGATCCAAACTGATAGATTTAATTTCATGACCATGTTGTCAACATTCCCATCATTACCATTGGTTTAATAATCTCATTTTTTAAAAAAAAGGCTTTAGTTTTTCGATTTTTTTCCCCTCAGAATGCCATAGATCTTGTTTGAGCATTTCTTTTTGATGACATTTTTTAAAAAAACTTACTTCATGGTTATGGAATGTCAGACGGTGATGATAATTTTGCTGTGACTGTTCTGCTACAAAGCCTCCCTGCTCTGTAGTCTTTCCAGTGATCTGACTGGAAAAAACAAATAGACACAAAAACCCATGGGTATAAAAGTTCCTTTTGATGGCTTCCCCTGGGTGTAATAGTAGCATGAGAAGATGGGAAGCGGATCTACTAGATACATGATTGTCCAGTGAAAGGCAGCACACACCTCATAATTAAAAGAAGTGCCGCAACCAGAGGTGGGTTTCAGCAGGTTCTGACCAGTTCTGGAGTACCAGTAGCGGAAATTTTGAGTAGTTCGGAGAATCGGTAGTAAAAATTCTGACCGCCCCCGCCCCCATCTATTCTCTGCCTCCTGAGTCCCAGCTGATCGGGAGGAAATGGGGATTTTGCAGTTACCTTCCCCTAGATTGGGGAGGGAATGGAGATTTTACAGTATCCTTCCCCTGCCACGCCCACCAAGCCATGCTCACAGAACCGGTAGTAAAAAAATTTGAAACCCACCACCATAGCCTATCCATATGAATGTCAATGCAATCTTCATCTCCTTTGGGGAAAACTTTATAAGCAGCCTTTTGGGAAAAAAAATTTAAGAGTCAAGGAAGAATGGGAAACAATAAGAGGGCAATTATTCAATAGAAAGAAGGGTGGTGGATACACCACAATTGTTTTTTCCTCTCCACTCCTCTCCTCTCCTCCCCTCCCCTCTCCGTTCCTCTCTAGTTTATGCACCAAAGATAAATTCCTTGCGCATCCAATCACACTTGGCAAATAAATAATTCTTCTCTTCTCTTCTCTTCTCTTCTCTTCTCTTCTCTTCTCTTCTCTTCTCTTCTCTTCTCTTCTCTCCCCCTCCCCCTCACCTCCCCTCCTCCCTCTCCTCTCCTCCCCTCCCCTCTTTTGGTTTCCTTATTTTTATTTTAACTCTTTATACTTTGTTGAATTGAAAATCTGTAATAAAAAAACAGAGGCATTTTGAACTAATTTAAGGGGATTGGTAGGAAAAAAGAATACTAAAGAAAACGTAATTCCATATTTGTTCCACAGTTCCAGCTTGGTATTGTGAAGCTGAATCAAGAACTAGGAGCGGGTTGGGCAGAGGTCCAAGAATAGGCCACAAAGGCCTCTCCCACCCATAATTTGGCGTTGTTCAGGCAGATCTGTTACTATCTGACCAACTAGAATGCTGGATCTCCTCCCTGCGTTTGGAGTAAATTGAGGATGCCTCTTCTGAATTCTAAGGAGTGTTTCTGAAGAATGCTAAAGTGGAACAGGATTTTTTTTAAGTGTATTTATTTCAAACCAGACTGGCAGTCAGTTGAGAACAGTAAATCTTGCTGCACTCGTTTAACCTGAGTTGAGGCCATTTCTCATCTATGTGTGAAGCTAAAAATAATAAATCAGGAAGGAAACTGTGAAGAAGCTATTTACGTGTGCCTCCCCTCATACCTGGGAGTTGTCAGCAACCTGCTTTTTATAGTAATTTAGACTTTGATGTTGCCATTCCATTCTCTCACATTTAGTTATTTTCCCTCACAGTTACACATAACCACATTCATAGTCATGCCATTCAGGTATAATATCCATAGATTTATTCATGCGTATAATATATGCACAACATGATTAAATTGTGCATAGGGTTCCTTCAAAGATATTGCTTTTTCGCCCCAGAATTGTTATTGTCACACACACACACACACACACACACACACACACACACACACACACACACATACAGAGAAAAACATAATCCAAAGAATATAACTGGCTATATGGGTAGTCCTCGACTTGTGAGCGCAATGGAGCCCAAACTTTTTTGTTATTAAGTGAGACATTTGCCCCATTTTATGACCTTTCTTGCCACAGTTGTTAAGTGAATCACTGCAGTTGATAAATTAGTAACACGGTTGTTAAGTGCATCTGGTTTCCCCATTGCTTTTGCTTGCAGAAGGTTTCAAAAGTTTATGACATGACCTTGGGACACAGCAATGGTCATAAGTATGAACCAGTTGCCAAGTATCTGGCTGGAAGCAATGGGTGGAAACTAATCAAGGAGAGAAGCAACCTAGAACTAAGGAGAAATTTCCTGACAGTCAGAACAATTAATCAGTGGAACAACTTGCCTGCAGAAGTTGTAAATGCTCCAACACTGGAAATTTTTAAGAAAATGTTGGATAACCATTTGTCTGAAATGGTGTAGGGTTTCCTGCCTGGGCAGGGGGTTGGACTAGAAGACCTCCAAGGTCCCTTCCAACTCTGATATTATTATTATTATTATTATCTGAATTTTGATCACATGATCATGGGGATACTACAAAGATCATAAGTGAAAAATTGTGAAAATGCAGTCAATTTCATTATTTAGAAAAATTTCATTAGACAAGCTAGGTAACATCATCAGTGCTGACCTCTCATACATTATATTCTTTAAAATCCCCAACCATTAGTTAACATGGAATATTCCAAGTGTTTGTTGTAAAAATTCTTTTTTTTTAGAATAAATTCTTTTATTTTTTCTGATGCTTTATGTTCTCTCTTTTTTAAAAAAAAAAAAATTTATTAAAGAGTTTTGCTTTTTGTTTTTTTGAAAACAAAAAAGAATCTTTTACAATTTTCTTCTTTTAACAATTTCGCATCTCTTACAGATCCATTTTTCCCTTATTTCAATTTATCCTTTATACATACAATTCTAATATTGATTTATTTACATATGCACAAATAGATAATAGTATACATTGTTAACATACAACAGTATGCATCTGTTGTGTCCTCTGGTTTCTTACGCATTTCCACTCCTATATCTTCCTCATTTACTCTTTCCTTGCCTTTTATCCTCTCCTCTAACCATTCATACCATTTCTCCCACACTGTATAATATTCTGTTTCCTCCTTTTCTTGTATTTCCTTTGTAAGTTTGTCCATTTCTGCACACTCCAAAACTTTTCTAATCAGTTTGTCTTCCGTTGGTATATTGTTATTTTTCCAATTTTGTGTATATATTATTCTTGCTGCTGTTATAATATGTATAATTAAATATTGTATTTTTTTTTCATAAGTCCCTGGGAATATTCCTAATAAAAATATTTCTGGCTTTATCTCTAGATGTTGTTTGGTTACCTCTTCTAATTGTATTCTAATTTAACTCCAATATTGTTTTGCTTTGGGGCACATCCACCATATGTGGTAGTACGTTCCCTGATGTTATTTACATTTCCAGCACATTGATGGGATGTTGGGGAACATTTTGGCCAGCCTTGCCGGTGGAAGATGCCACCTATAGAACAATTTGTACATATTTTCTTTATAGGTTACAGACATTGTAATGTTGTAATGTCCTTCCTGTCAATGACTTTTTTAGTTTCAATAACAATATCACAAGAGCTACCAACAGATTTAAACTCAATGTAAACCGCTCCAGTTTAGATTGCAGAAAACACGATTTCTGTAACAGAATTGTATATGCTTGAAATGCATTACCTGACTCTGTGGTTTCTTCTCATAACCCCAAAGGCTTTACTCAGAAACTGTCCACGGTTGACCTCACCACTTTCCTAAGAGGACTCTAAGGGGCGTGCATAAGAGCACAAACGTGCCTACCGTTCCTGTCCTATTGTTTCTTCCCCTATGTATATATATGTTTATAGTACCTCGTTTCTCCTCATATATATGTTCATATATTATATAACCCTTTATGCAATACTTGTATATATTGTTACGACAAATAAATAAATAAATAAATTATCAATTTGTAATTTTTGTTCCATAATTTCTCCCATTTATCCAATTCAATGAATCCAAAATTTTTAGCCCAAATTATCATGTTTTCTTTAACTACCTCCTCCTCCATTTGGTATCTTAATAAATAATTATAATTTTTTCAACAGTTTGTCCTCTGTGCCTTGAAGAATTTTATCTAATTCATGTGTCTCTTTTTGAAATCCATATTGCGCTAAATCTGTCCTATATCTGAATTGTATCTGCATGTATGGTCACCAATCAATATCTGTACCCTGTTCTTTTAATTCTTGTCTTGTTTTCAATTCTCCTTGACTGTTTAGTAAAGCTTTGTATCTTTTAATTTTATCAATATTCAATACATTTGGGTAAATTAGTGCCTCCATTGTTGATAACCATTCTGGAATTTTATTGTAATGATTCCTTTTTCATCCTTTGCCATGTTTGTAATAGTGCATCTCTAATTAAGTGTTTCTGGAAGTAGCTATGTTGTCTATTTTTTCCATCCCATAAAAAATTAAAAAAGAAAAATTAAAAAAGCTTTTCTTCTAAATCACTATAATCCCAAAGAAGAAGAAAAAATATAAATCATAAAATTCTCGTTTCTTCCATTTAGTCAGTATCCTCCTATATATCTTCTAATTCGACACTAGCTGTTAGTAAGCATTCCTTTAACTTTCGTTTCTAGTACACACATTCCACAAAAACACCATTTGCTTTCTTCTCTCCTATCTTCTCAACAAATATATCCTCAGGGGCTTGCAGTCTTCTTACAAACAAATGCTAGAACTCCAGTTTCTGCTCCGTCCACGTTACAATCCATCATAAATCAATTCCTGCCGTGGAAATTGGACGCTAAGTTTCGTCTGCCATAAAGGCAGATACCTCCCCCAGCCAGGAGCTTATCAGGCTATGGAAGGAGAACTCCCCGCAAACCTCAGAAGCTTCTGTGGCTATATTTGGGTGTCTCAACTTCAGCCTGAATGCTCATCTCTCCCTCTTTGCCCGAGGGAAGAGAATTCCAAGCTGTCGGACCAGATTTACGATGTCCTGACAGCTCTACAGACTAGGGAGTTAACAGCCTAATCATAGCTGCTTCTCAACGAAGCGGAGCCATACCGGAAGTCGTTAATGCCTTTGTTTTGAGTTTATTAATGTTAAGTCCCGCTACTTTTCCATATTCTTCTATTTGTTGTATTAATTTGGGTCCTGTCTGTATTAGTTGCTCTAAAATAAATACTAGGTCATCTGCAAAGGCTTGAACTTTATACTCTTCTTTTTTTATTTTCAAGTGTTTTATTTCATTTTTGCCTCTAATTTTAATTAACAATACTTCTAATGTTAGTGTTAATAATAAGGGAGATAGGGGATATCCTTGTCTTACTCCATTTATTATTATCTTTGCTGCTTGTATTGAATATATTTTTTCTACTATCTTTACGAATTTCTGTCTGAGTTTCTTGTTTTCTAATTGCAAAATAATAAAACTCCAATTTAAATTATCAAAGGCTTTTTGGGCATCCAAAAATATTAATGCCATTTGTTTGTCTGGGTGTGCCTCGTAATAGTCTAATATGTCTATTATAGTTCTCATGTTGTTTTTTATTTGCCTTTTTGGTAAAAATCCATTCTGGTCAGGGTGGATATACTCATTTATCACTTTTTTGAATCTTTCCAAAATTATTGATGTGAATAGTTTATAATCTGTGTTCAGTAGTGAGAAGGGTCTGTAATTTTTGATTTGTTGTTGTCTTCTTTTGGGATGAGGGTGATGAGGGCTTCTGTCCAGGAGTTGGATATTCTGGCCTCCATGAGTGCTTCATTAATGATTTCTAACAATATTTCATCTAGTGGTTCTTGAATTGCCTGATATAATTCTACCAGAAGTCCATCTGGTCCTGGTGTTTTGTTATTTTTCTCTTTCTTTCTCGCCTCCACTAGTTCCATCATAGTAATTGTCCCATTTAGTGTCTCTCTTTGTATCTTCTCTAGTTTTGCTATGTTCATCTTGTCTAAATACTGTTTAATGTCTTCTTCTGGTATATTTTCTTGGAAATATAGATTTTGAAATAATTTTTTTGTTATATTTTTTTTTCTTCTTTTCTATAATATATCTCTCCCTCCTCATCTTGTTATTGGTGTTGTCGTGTCCCACCCCCACTCAGACGAACGAGTCAAGGAAGTCCTTAACAAACTTGGCAACGAAGCCTTTGCAGCTTGCCAAGTTTCTTCGAGGTTTATCAGGGCAGGCAGGAGTCCAAGTTGTGACTTCAGTGATAGAGTCCGATATCAGCAAACTAGATAAGACTTTGCTTGACTCAAGGTTGGAATGCCAAAAGCAGGTCCTTTATATAGACTGTGGGGTGTGGCTCCATGACTCAGCATTTATCCAGGCCTGCCCCACCCCTCCTTCTGCTGGCATTAAAAAAGAGTCATTATAAAATTCCAACAGTTCTTGTAGGAAAAATAACAGTCAGGAGGAGGGACTTTTCCTGCTCTCATACATATAATAGCAACAGCACTTAAACTTATATACCACTTCACAGTGCTTTACAGCCCTCTCTAAGCAGTTTACAGAATCAGCATATTATCTCCCAACAATCTGGGTCCTCATTTTACCAACCTTGGAAGGATGGAAGGCCTTGAACTGGTCAGGATTGAACTGCTGGCAGTCGGCAGAATCAGCCTGCAATACTGCATTCTAACCACCACAGTGGTTATACATATTATACTATATGGTACTTATAATTTAGCATAATGCATTTATAATGCAATATTATACGGTATTTCTAATTTCTTGGATAGACACACAGCTAATTATGCATAATAATTTAAAACTATGTTACAATTAATTTCTTCCTTGGTTATGTTTGACAGCATTATACAATCAAGAATAAGTATGAAAAAAATGTT
This sequence comes from Ahaetulla prasina, assembly GCF_028640845.1. NCBI lineage: Eukaryota > Metazoa > Chordata > Lepidosauria > Squamata > Colubridae > Ahaetulla > Ahaetulla prasina. Next base: position 226,233,534 of record NC_080539.1, on the reverse strand, counting down.
CATTTATGAAATCAGAATCATTGTGGATTTTACCCTGAGCATCTTTGATAGAAGTACTACAATTTTGAGGCTCTAGAAAGAGTGCAAAGAAAAGCAACAAAGATAATTAGGGGACTGGAAGTTAAAACATATGAAAAATGGTTGCAGGAACTGGGTATGTCTAGTTTAAAGGAAAGAAGGACTAGGGGAGACATGATAGCAGTGTTCCAATATCTCAGGGGCTGCCACAAAGAAGAGGGAGTCAAACTATTCTCCAAAGCACCCGAAGACAGGACAAGAAGCAATGGGTGGAAACTAATAAAGGAGAGAAGCAACTTAGAACTAAGGAGAAATTTTCTGACAGTTAGGACAATTAATCAGTGAAACAACTTGCCTGCAGAAGTTGTGAATACTCCAACACTGGAAGTTTTTAAGAAGATGTTGGATAACCATTTGTCTGAAGTGGTGTAGGGTTTCCTGCCTAAGCAGAGGATTGGGTTGGACTAGAGATCTCCAAGGTCCCTTCCAACTCTGTTATTCTATTCTATTTTGTTGTAGTCATTTTATCTGAGAAGCCAATAGTTTGCTAGATACTTCTCATTGATTCTAATTAGTTTTTCTTAGTTTTGCCTTGTTGGTAGGAATTTCTTCTGGGATTTTACACTTATAAGACCTACTTTATTTCTGAGGATAATCAGAGTAATATTAATTTTTCTTAATAACCATGAAAAGAGCCCAGTGTCCTTATGCTGAAGCCGTTGTTACTGTACTAAAGATAAATTACTGAAAATAACTTTTAATATTATTTCCAATTTGTATTCATTATGGGCACAAGTATATGGCTTCCAATACAGATGAGACAAAAGAACATTTCAGATAACCGTGGAATTTCTGTTTCAGATATTTGTACTTGTGAATGAGTTCTCAGGCATAATACAGGTGATTTATGCTCATTTACTAGACTCTGATTCTTTTTAAGGAAAAAAAGATCTATTTGGAAGATTTCTGCCTAAATACAATGGCTCCCTCTGCAGGCCACAAATTACTCTCAATAAATCCCACAAAAATACATAGCGGTATTTAAATATTTTAATTATGATAAACAATAATAATCTACTATTTATTTCATGCTAATTGCAGTTTATTTTCCCATAGTATATAAGTATATTTGTATGTATATACAAACACAGAGGGAAAGAGACAGTGGTGCCAGCATAATATTCAATTTCAAACTCATTTTGCAAATAGCAAGTTTTCCCCAAACTATTACTATATTGACTGCACTACATTAAAAGTTATACTCTGGTAAAATAATTTTTTATATGAATTCTAATTGCTTAATCTATACATTAGATGGATGCTGGCAACAATAAGCCCAGTTGTAACTCCAATACAACTCTGTTCATCATCTACCAAAAAGTCTTTTAAATCTTTTTTAACATGCTTTTGTTAAAAATTTCTACACCCCACAAAACCTCAGTTTTTTGAATCTTACTATTGTTTCTGTGTTCTTCATCTCAACTGTTTTGTAGTGTTGAGGCATGTTGAGAAGGTATTGATCCAATATTGCATGGAGGAAGTTACAAATATGCCTGTATTTATTTCCTCTACTACTATCTCCACTTCCATTGTCCCAGAACTTCTACACAAAAACAGCACATCAGAACTATGGTCAGCATGCATGCCCATGCCAAATTGAACATATGAGTTTAATCTACAGAATTAGAATTAATATACATAAACCTTCATCCATATGTTATTGTTTTGATATATCTCAGGGGTGTCAAACTCAATTTCATTGAGGACTGCATCAGGGCTGTGGTTGACCTCGGGGGGAGGGGGGAAGGTGGATGGCTGTGGCTGACCGCATGGGTGTGGCCAGCTTGACGCCACTGCCCAAACTGCTGGCATGTTTCCTCTTTGCATTGGGTAGACTGGGTCAAAGCCACACTGGACTGATGTTTCCTCTTTGCATTGGGTAGACCGGGCCGAAGCCATACTGGACTGATGTTTCCTCTTTGCATTGGGTAGACTGGGTCGAAGCCACACTGGACTGATGTTTCCTCTTTGCATTGGGTAGACTGGGTCGAAGCCATACTGGACTGATGTTTCCTCTTTGCATTGGGTAGACTGGGCCGAAGCCATACTGGACTGATGTTTCCTCTTTGCATTGGGTAGACTAGGCCGAAGCCACACTGGACTGATGTTTCCTCTTTGCATTGGGTAGACTGGGTCGAAGCCACACTGGACTGATGTTTCCTCTTTGCATTGGGTAGACTAGGCCGAAGCCATACTGGACTGATGTTTCCTCTCTGCATTGGGTAGACGGGGCCGAAGCCACACTGGACTGATGTTTCCTCTTTGCATTGGGTAGACCGGGCCGAAGCCATACTGGACTGATGTTTCCTCTTTGCATTGGGGTAGACCGGGCCCAAGCCATACTGGACTGATGTTTCCTCTTTGCATTGGGTAGACCTGGCCGAAGCGACGTGGGTAGACCGGGCTGAAGTGAAATGGGCATACCCCTTACATTTTTCAAGATGGCCCCATGGACCAGAACAACCACATCACAACCCAGATCCAGCCTGCGGGCCTTGAGTTTGGCACCCCTGAAATAGATGGATGCTGAAGATGGATACCTTATGGAATTTAGGACATGAAACTGAACTGGGGCTTTAAAAACTGGCTGCAGAAGAGATAATTTAAAGAGAGATTCTGAAAAGTTTGGGCAATCTAGTATCCTGTTGCAGAAAAATTAGATCCTGACTTTGCTGTATATTCAGAGGTAAGGAAATGGTCGTATCCGTATACTGTTAGGTCTCTATTCACTGCTTCTTATCATATTCCAGTTAGATGGCTCTGACAGAAGTTGGAAATCCACAGCTCACTAGGATTGTAATGAAAATACTTGGTATTAAAAACTGTTGCATTTGAAGCAGTTTGTTTGAAGGTCTAAACTGGTGGTTGTAAACATCCCTGAAGTATGTTGAGCTTCAGCGATGATTAGAACAATAGGTTTTGGATTTGAAAGGCGTATTTCAAGCTCAGACCATTTTTTGAGTTTGAAACCTTTTGCATAGCCAGTACTTGATCACTACCTATTTTCAATTTGGTATTTTCCTACTTCTAGAATGCAATCCTTGGTATTATATATTTTCTCCAGATATCCTTGGTATTAGGTATTTTCTCCAAGACCAAAATATGGGATTTTTCTCCAACCTCCTTCCCCAAATGTGGTAGGCCAAAATGTGGGACAATATGTGGCAGCAATCTACATTGGAAATAGACAGTTTGTGGCAAAGATATTAATGATACCTTAACTAAAGTTTGAAAGCATATCCAACTACATTTTCATTGGGGTAATTGTAAGTCTCAGCATCCAGAGAAGCCTGGAAGGATGAATTCACACTGGTATGAGTCACTTTAATGTACAGCCCAACTGGTACGTTGCTATCCAGGGAAGAACCTTTTTAATTTTACACTTATATTGTACATTTCCTTTAAAAGGGATGACAAAGGCTGTTACCTGTACCTGTCTAGTTAATATTTAATGATAGTTATTCTCCTGCGACAGACAGGAACAATTTCACCATACATATAGCGAACATGTTTCTGCACACAAATGATTTGTGAATCTTTTTAAAAAATCTATATTGCTTGGTATCTATGTCTACAGGCTGAAAAACGAGAAGAAAGAGAAATTCTGAAACCAAAATCATTCCAAGTTTATGGCAAATGGTAGCTGACAATTATTAACTCAGGTTTTCCTGATGGTTTCACAAAATGCTTGTGTTCTCTGAGGTTTTGTAACAGCTCATGCTTACAACAGTGTGTCTGCATTGATTGGAGGCAAACCGAAAACAAAAACGATGGGGCTAAACTGAGAAACACTATCAGACTCTGGCAGTATCAGCTTGTTATTTCTTCTCTTGCTGAATTTCTCAGTATTTTTGGCTCTCTCAAGATTGTGCATGTATTGGCAAGGGGTAGATTTTTCATTTTCAGCAAGCAAGGCAAGCCCCAAATTGAAGATGGGTAATCTATCATTTGGGCGGATTTCAAGGAATCAAGTTTGACAAAAAATGCAATCTTATGGATAGGAAGAAAATAGGGGCAGGGACAGGTTATTGTAGAGAGAGGGTGTCAAACTCGATTTCATTGAGGGCCGCATCAGGATTGTGTTTGACCTTGGCAGGCCAGGTGGGTATGGATGGGGTGGGCGTGGCCAGGGTGGGCATGGCCAGTTCGACATCATTCATGTCAGGGGGTACCTGTGGTAGCCCTGGCAGGGCTGGAGGATCCTCCTGCAGCCCTCTGCCAGCAAAAATGGAGCCGTTTTCGCTGGCAGAACCACTGCGGGCTGGTCGTTTGCTATTTCCAGGGCACCCCCACAGGCCAGATTTAAGCATCCCATGGGCCAGATGAGTTTGGCACCCTTGTTGTGGAGAGATGGAGGGTTGTGTCAGAAAGACCAGAATAAAAAGTAAAATGAGGTATCTGGCAAAAAATAAAATAAAATTAAGAGTCAGAAAAGAAGGCGCACACGTGACTTATGACCACAACAGAACCCAAAAATTTCTGTTGCTAAGTGAAACATTTGTTAAGTGAGTTTTACCTCATTTTCCAATCTTTCTTGCCATGGTTGTTAAGTGAATTCCTCCAGTTATTAAGTTAGTGACATAATTGTTAGGTGAATCTGGCTTCCCCATGGACTTTGTTTGTCAGAAGTTTGGAAAAGGGCCTCTGGTGGCTCAGACTGGTAAGACAGTCTGTTATTAACACAGCTGCCTGCAATTACTGCAGGTTCTAGTCCCACCAGGCCCAAGGTTGAATCAGCCTTCCATCTTTTATAAGGTAGGTAAAATGAGGACCCAGATTGTTGGGGGCAATAAGTTGACTTTGTATATAAATATACAAATAGGATGAAGACTATTGCTTAACACAGTGTAAGCCGCCCTGAGTCTTCAGAGAAGGGCGGGATATAAATGCAAATAAAAAAAAAAGAAAAGATGATCACATGACCCCTGGACACTGCAACTGCACTGCAACTAGGGCCTCTGGTGGCTCAGCAGACTAAGCAGTCTGTTATTAACACAGTAGCCTGCAATTACTGCAGGTTCGAGCCCGGCCCAAGGTTGACTCAGCCTTCCATCCTTTATAAGGTAGGTAAAATGAGCACCCAGATTGTTGGGGGCAATAAAAGTTGACTTTGTATATAATATACAAATGGATGAAGACTATTGCTTAACACAGTGTAAGCCGCCCTGAGTCTTCGGAGAAGGGCCGGATATAAATTCAAATTATTTAAAAAAAACTGTTGTAAATATGAGTCAGTTGCCAAGCATCTGAATTTTGATCAGCAAGGGGATGCTGCAATGGTCGTCAGTGTGAAAAATGGTCATGAGTCACGTTTTTCAGTGCCGCTGTAACTTCGAATGGTCACTAAATGAACTGTTGTAAATCGAGGACTATCTGTAATGGCCCCGTTTAACGTTGATTTTGGTTTTCACCCTTCTGTTGTTACAGCCCACTTTGGGCTCTGGTATTTTCCTTACAGTTTGGTTGTTTGAGCCTCCTAATGGATTATTTTGGAGGGAATGTGACCAGTAAAAGAAAAGGGCTTGGTAAACACCGCCCTATATGGGGGGAAAAATCCCAAACATATAAACAGAACACCTTATTCACAAGACAAGAGGAGAGCATGGGCTACTTTCAAAAGGCATGTTCTGCCTCAGAAGGAGAAAATTGAAAGACTATTTTAGGTAGTAAAATATAGCATCCTTCTGCCTAGAACAATTAAGTCCCGAAGCTCTGGAAAAAATCTCCCCCCCCACTCCACTTTAATTAAAAATTATTTAAGTTTTTTAAATGTCTGTGGGTGCTTATGTAAGGAGAAGAGCATCACGCCAAGAGAAATGGAATGTGTTGTAGGTGGTAAGGAAGATGAATTAATTCTAGATGAGCCAACCTCGGCTTTCAAATATTCTAACCTCCATCTGCGTAACTAGGTAGTTTTAATATTCTTTCAACAGATGCTTAGTGCTGCCCCCTTCCAATGCAGCATGTCCACATGGTTCTAGGCAGCCTCCTGAATCAACGCAGCCAAAAGTGGAGGGGTAAGGAATCTGTGGCCCAGAATTCTTTACTGCAGGGGTGTCAAATTCAAGACCCGTGGACCACATCTGGCCCACGGGGTGCTTAGATCTGGCCCATGGGGCCACCCTGGAAACAGAGGCCACCCTGGAAACACGGTGCCTCTGCCAGCAAAAACGGAGCTCAGGAGGGCCATATGCGGCTCTCCCGGGTTCCATTTTCAGTTGGGATAGCTTCATGCATCTCTCTGCCAGTGAAAATGGAGCTCTGAGGGGCCACATGCAGCGCCCCCCAGGCCCCATTTTTGGCTGGGATGGCTTCATGCAATCCTCTGCCAGTGAAAACAGAGCTCCATTTTCACTGGCAGAGAGTTGCACAAGGTCATCCCAGCGGCCATTCCAGCTCCATTTTCACTTTCAGAGGGCCAAACCCACCCCATCCTGGCCACGCCCACCCCCCAGCCCCCGAGGTCAAACACAACCTTGATGTGGCCCTCAATGAAATCGAGTTTGACACTTCTGCTGTACTGGGACTGCTGGTAATTGTGGTTCATGGATATCTGATGAGCCAGAGGATCCTATCCCTTCTATAGCTTCTACAGGCCTCCGCGGAAGGTATTGACACAACTTCTACCAAAGCCCACTGCTGTTTCTTTTTATTTCCACAGTCATATTCAGAATAAAGCAAGAATGGACATATTTGACATATAATGGAAAAGGAGGACTGTATTGGGAGAAGGAAGCCAGCCTTCATCTAGATTTACAGAAGCATCAAACCTTACAGAAGTAAACCAGCATAATTTCCAATGCCTCTGAAGCAGTCCAAGGCTATCTTCTAGCAGCAAATAGTGCCATGTCCTTCTCCACGTGAAGGAGAAAATCCCATAAGCATTTCTGTTCGCCCATGGCAATAAAAGTACAAAAACAAATTAAATCATTAACGGTTTCTTTTCTTTCAAATTGCCCCAAATCATCTGTCTCATTCTGTCCAGGCAGTCCTTAAGAATTGGACATGTTTGAATGGAAGAAAAAAAAAGAAAAAGAATACCAGTACAAATGATTTGTTGTTGTTGTTGTTGTTGAAGCAAGGCAAGGCGGTATGATTGATCTGAGTTGAGCACTGAAAGTGTTCGATCCTTTCCTAGCAATTTCAACGAAATAAATCTAAGTCTTTTATTCGGTACAAATAAGGATTTCACTTTGATTTCCCGAACTTTTGCTTTTAAGTATATTTTTTGGTGATTTGACTCTATTTTGAAGTCCTTGATACTATATATGTCTATATATAGATAGAATATATATGTACTATATATGTCCCCTAGTCCTTGCAACCTTTTAATGTTCTTGGGTGTGCCTAACTTTACAATAAAATCATCATTTCATTACATGCCCAAATAATGAAACAATTATTTTATTTTCTTGCAGCGGTTTCTTATATTCATTGATGCCTCGTCTTCCATCCTTCCCTGGAAACAGTCGGAGGGAGGGGCAAGCCCCCAGCCTTATTACATGACACTGAACTCCTGCCTGGATTAATTTTCTTCACCAAAACAGTGACCATTGTCAAAAGCCACATATTGCCATGGAAACAGTTGCCTTGGCCATACACAAAGATCTGTTTGCTTTCTTAAGTCTCCGAGAGTTTTGAAGGAGTAGACCTCGTCTTTCATTCATAGAAGTGTAGTTTATGAGTAAATCTTCTGAACATTGTTTCAGGGTGGCCACTGCATTAGTTTTCTCTGTCTTTATACTGTAGCTCTCTCTCTCTCTCTCTCTTTCCACACATACCCCATAGGTAGGTAGGTAGGTAGGTAGGTAGGAAGGTAGGTAGGTAGGTAGGAAGGAAGGAAGGAAGGATTTTACATTCGTTCTCTGCTCCCCACATTATACAACCACTCCAAGCACATCAACTCACTAATGCCTGCACTGCTGCTGCTACTTCACTCAATCAAGTGAAGTACATTGGATACCCACAGGCTGCAAGTGCTGGGGGGAGAGGAAAAGAGAGAAGGAAAAAAGCGACATGTATTTTAGTTAATAACAATACAATACACTATCTCAGCAGAGCCTGGCCATTGGCAACTTGATTGCCTTTGTTCATGGGTTGCTATATACAGTTTTCAAACAACAGGCAGCTAGTCCTATTAGAATTTCTCTTGTTAATACCTAGCTTTAACCAGAAATGCAAAGGAAAATATCCTTCACTCCAGTGGCACTACCACTACCTCTAGCATTGATGACGTTACCTAGCGTGAATAAAAAAATGTCTGCAAGAAAACTGCCAAGCTCAGAGGACTCCCCATTTCAATCCTGAGCTACAAAAATTCTCCTTTATTGTCCTGGATTCATTGTAAAGCAGAAAAAGAACAAGCTGGTCTGCATGTTAAAGGAATCTGATAACAAGTGTTGGGAAATTAGGAGAGCACAACCCTAATTTCATATGTTAAGTCAGCATCCCACAATACTATTCCCAGATGATGATGTATAGAATTGGGAACTGCCTTCCAACTAGTTGGACAAAGAATCAGGGACATCATTTGTTTAATGGGCTGTTCATCATGCAAAACCTTATTGTTTGCTGCTGTCCAATCCCAACATATATTTTGTCTTTTATTTATTGTCTTAATCCCTAAAGGGATAGCTTCAGAGGTGGGCTTCAAATTTTTTTGCATGGGGTTCTCTGCACACTTGCTGGGTGGGCACGGCCATGGTGGGCGTGGCCTAGTTGGCCTCCTGCACTATGGTGGGGGAGATGTCCTGAGGCTTTCCTTGAGCCTCGGGGGACGGGGCAAAACTGCCTCCCCCAGGCTCCGGAGGCCCTCTGGAGGCCAGAAATGAGCCTGGAGGCCAGAAATGGGCCTTCCCCCACTTTGAGTCAGTGTTGTCTTCTGGCAATTGCCTGGACTTGTCCCTGACGTTTCTTGGCAAGTTTTCTAGAAATGGTTTTGCCATTGTTTTTTTCCTGGAACTGAGAAAAAGTAACTGGCCCAAGTGTCTATGGAGATTCTCAGTCATCATGGTTTCCCCATAGACGTTTTTCCAAAGGCAACTGGACTTCCTTGGTTTTTATCTTGAAAACATTTCACTTCTCATCCAAGAAGCTTATTCAGAACTGGAGAAGTTTCTTGGATGAGAAATGAAATGCTTTCAAGGTAAAAACCAAGAAAGTCCAGTTTTCTTTCGGAAAAGCACTTTTGGGATAACTGGCCCAAAATCACCCAGCTGGCTTGGTGCCTAAAGTGGAACTGAATCTCATGGACTCCTGGATTCTAGTCTGGGGCATTAACCATTACACCAGCCTGAAGCTTTACCACTTTTATCCAGTGGTGGGTTTCAAATTTTTTTACTACTGGTTCTGTGGGCGTGGCTTGGTGGGCGTGGCATGGGAAGAATACTGTAAAATCTCCATTCCCACCCCACTCCAGGGGAAGGATACTGTAAAATCCCCATTTATTCCCAATTAGCTGGGACTCAGGAGGCAGAGAATAGATGGGGGTGGGGCCAGTCAGAGGTGGTATTTAACGGTTCTCCGAACTACTCAAATTTTCCGCTACCGGTTCTCCAGAACTGGTCAGAACCTGCTGAAACCCACCTCTGCTTTGAACGTAATTTCTTGTTGTTCTTCATAAGTGTTCTTTATAATAAAGGCAAGACTGAAAATGTCTAAAATAAAATGAAATAAAATAATACTCTTTTGAATATGAACATACTCTAATTAGCACACTTAGGCAGTTTCTGAAAACAGAATACTATTCTGGAACATAAAGACTTCACAGAAGCAATACTTCAGCCTAATCAACAAATCTCAAACTGTGTCTTCTGATGCTTTATAGCCAGCAGTCTGGGCTATATATACTATTACCAGTCCTTCTGATATTTGCATGTGCAGGGGGAAAAAAGGATAGAGGCTGTGCCTTTCAGATTTATATGGTGAATTACCATGACATGCTTAAGCCATTGCTTTGGTTTTCTGTTGCATATGCAGTAAGAACCCTGCTATCAATACAAAATGACCATATAGATAGAACATTAAATTAAATCAAATGTATTTTATTGTGTAATCCTCCCTCTGAAAATAGGTGCAAGAAACATCAAATATAAAGCGGTCAATTACATGAATTATGCTTACATTTTTATGGCCAGCTAAGCATGTTGATAACAAACCTTACATGCCAGATCCTTCCTTAGGAATACTAAACATCAAACTCAATTCTCCAGCAAACTCCAGATAATTACCGTTATTTTCCTAAACCTCAAAAATGCCTTTTTGCTCTTCCAAACTCTACAAAACCCTTCATTACTGTAGCATGTACATGTGTACAATGATGAGGTCAAAGAGGAGGGAAATTCCAGGGGTAAAATCCAATTTTTTTACTACCGGTTCTGTGGGCATGGCTAGGTGGGCGTTGTGTGGCTTGGCGGTTGTGGCTTGGTGGGCATGGCAGGGGAAGGATACTGCAAAATCTCCATTCCCATCCTCCCTCCAGGATAAGGATACCGCAAAATCCCCATTCCCTCCCCACTCCTGGGGGAAGGATATTGCAAAATCTCCATTTCCACCCCACTCTGGGGCCAGCTAGAGGCGGTATTTGCCGGTTCTCCAAACTACTCAAAATTTCCACTACCGGTTCTCTGAACTCCTCAAAATTTCTGCTACCGGTTCTCCAGAACCTGTCAGAACCTGCTAGATTTCATCCCTGGGAAATTCTGATGGGGCTCTTAAGCCTTGAATTTTGATCTTGCTATCATTGCCTGAGCCATATTCAAATTCCTTCATCTTTATTGGACCTTTATAGATGTTAAACATCACCCCACAGCAGTCTGCAGTTGGTGAGATCTGCCCCCACTCTCTTGGCTTCCAGAAGGGCCTTAAAACCTGGCTCTGTTGGGTGGTCTGGGACTCCAATGTGGGCGGGTGCTCTACCCTGGGGTGATTGACAGGGTAAAAAGAAGATTCCAACCCTATGCTCTCCAGTCTCTTGGCTTTTTTCTCTATTTAATCCTTGTTAATTTTAATTGTTTTATACTGTCTTTTTTGTATCATTTTGTAAGCTGCCCGGAATTGCTTCAACATTAAGATGGAGACAGAGATATAAATTTGATAAATATATAAATTGAATCCCTACCTTCCTTTAACATGTGTCTCTTTTCTGAATCCCCTGGGGACAGTCTATCCCATAATCTGAGGCACCTGGAGAAGACCGTTGGAATGGGGAAAGCTGCTTGCACACATGTTCAAACACATATCCCACCCTTTTGTTTTCTACTCTGAAAATCAGGGGATTTTGTTTTCCCATTTGAGCATGTCAAAGTTTTCCTTTCCTAATTAAGTATCCTTAAGTCAAATACTTCAATAATGCATTTACATTGTAAAAACCCAAGTAGCTCCTCGCGTAGCAAATTAACCATGATTATTTATGCCTTAAGAGCTGGTGTAACGCAGCAGTACTGTCAAAGGCCAACCATTGCCTCAAACGGTGTGGAGCACACAATGATCTGGAAGTCCCTTGGATAATAACCCTGAGGTTATGAGACCTGAAAACTTCATCCATTGACATAAAAGTGGCCTCAAGGCAATCGTGGCTGGCATTTTGGTTACTGGAAAATACACAGACAATATGCATTTTAAACGTCTGTTTGTAAAGAGTGCCTGGAATAGCCACTGGTCCACACGGCATCCTTTATTGAAACTGACTTCTCATTATTGCAGCTCCCAAAGATTCAGCACATGGCTGCAAACCATACTAATAATAGGGCTCCCATCACCCTTACATTTAAGAATTGGGTTTTGCTAACTGCTCAAGTAGTCTCTCCCTTCAGCAAGAAAAAAATAAGGTTGCTCTGTCAGATTGCTGTTGTGAAGCACTGCTTTAAAATAAGCCAAATCAGATAACTGGTCTGTCCTACACCAAGCCATGTTTATTTAAACATGCTTTATTGAGTAAAGTCAAAGCAGCTGGGTTCATCCAGCACGTTAAGGTATAAATGTGACTTTACAAACCACCGGAGTATGATTGGTTTCCACTATATACTAAACCAAAATCAATCCAACTGCATTATGGCTTAGCACAGGGGTCTCCAACCTTGGGCTCTTTAAGACTTGTGGAATTCAACTCCCAGAATTCTGGAAGTTGAAGTCCACAAGTCTCAAAATGGCCAAGGTTGGAGACCCCTGGCTTAGCAAGTTGTATGAAACAGGTTTATTGCCGACAGGTAGAGTATGGGCCACAGTTTAATAGCAAGCAATGGGACTAATTTGTTATATAGCAGAAATGGGGTCATTGGAAGGATAGAAGCAGATCTTTAATATCCAAATATATGGTGCAGGGTCACATCATAGACTAAAATGAGAAGGGTCTTCCAAATATTGCTGAACTACAATTCCCAGCTGCCTTAACAAGTAACAAGTTTTATTCTGGTCTATCTGGTGTCTCCTATACTTGCTCACCACATTCGCTGCATAAGTAGGATAGTCTCAGATATGAAGTTGGAGAATATCAGCAAACTTTTTCTCTAGTGGATTTCAATATTCATGGCAAAGCCAGTATAAGAGAGCTCCTTTTGTGACTATCAGTTGAGCTCCAAAAGCTCATATCAGCAGTGGCACAAGATCTGTTATGTTGTTTTCTATCACAGATCATCTTCTATCCACTGTTCTTCCCTAACTCCTACCATTCCTTCACCCGAATGAATTAACTACATGGGGCTGCAATGGAAACCCATGCCCTATCACAATATATGACAGAAGAAACATATTCCAGGATCCAGGGCTTCAATATTTTAAATGAATTGAGCAGAAGTCTCACTAATTCAGTTTATGATCCTGGAGACAACACAGCAGTGTGTTGGCTGCACACATACATGCAGGTCAGCTTTGGAAAGCACCATCTGAGGAATGTTGCTTAATTGTATGGCATTTGAGCTTCATAGCTTGTTGCAAAGTTTGCTTTTCTCTGTCTTATGTATGTAATTTAATTTTAATTGTTTTTTAATCTGTATTTATATGTATTTTAACTGCCTGTGAACCGCCCTGAGTCCTTGGGGAGATAGGGCGGTATATAAATTTGAAAAATAAATAAATAAATAAATAATATCCTATACAATGCAACAGCCCAGAATAAGAAGTTCTGTCTTGCAGAACTGCAAAAGGAACATTGCCTCAAGTTAAAACTTTATGAAACCATTGGGTTAAAAAAATGCGCTCATACTAATTATTGGTATATCTAGATTGTCCCTAATCAACCTATGATGGTATAATTTCATTAATTTTCTCCAGTTGTCAATCTAATGCTCTCCTGTCAACATAGAAGGGGGGGCATTTCTGTTGTGACATGTTGTCTAAAACTTGACACCCTTGAGAGATCCTTATGGCATGATTAGCATTACGTTGGCTACCTAGTTTCCTAGTTACACAGAAGTCATTCTTCCTCAAGTTGGTTCTTTCTAGACATGCTAGTTTTATACTTTTATGTATCATCTGGAGATAAATAGAGGAGACAATATGCATTCAGAAAATATCCTCTTGATACCAGACAAGCTATCAACAAACAGAAAATGAAAGAGCATCAGAATAATTACATATATATATATGTGTGTGTGTGTGTGTGTGTGTGTGTTTTCTTTTTGCTCCCAGAAGCATGAAGCTGAAGCCTGAAGATGACGAATGAGACTTCGTCGAAACATCACCAAGACACTTCCAATTTTACGCGGGAGAATAACCAAAGACCTACATATATATATATTTTACGCGGGAGAAAACTCGAATAACCGAAGATCTACATACAAACACCCGCGAAAACCTCAGAAAACATATATATATATATATATATGCAATTATTCAGATCTTAGCATACTCCGTTTATTGAATAAAGCAGTGAAGAACAGAGAAGAAAAATGGCTGCTTTGATATTATGCCAATTTGCTTCCTTTAATAACTAGTCAATTGAAAAATTCTAGAGAATTCAAAAAGTGCATATATTTTTCCCAGGGGGATAGGCTCCAGCACGAACCTGAAAGCATGGAGGAATCAATTTTTGTTCCTGGTGACCTATTCAGATTGGAACCTGCAACGTTATCCTAGAACACATATATTTACCTTCATTGTGAGAATTTAAAAGCTTTAATATTGTGTGGCATTTTTTTTTTATTTACACAATAAATAAAATATTTATATCCCGCCCTTCTCCAAAGACTCAGGGTGGCTTACATTGTGTAAGGCAATAGTCTCATCCTATTTGTATATTTATATACAAAGTCAACTTATTGCCCCCTCCCAACAATCTGGGTCCTCATTTTACCTACCTTATAAAGGATGGAAGGCTGAGTCAACCTTGGGCCTGGTGGGACTCGAGCCTGCAGTAATTGCAAGCAGCTGTGTTTAATAACAGGCTATCTTACAGCCTGAGCCATATGTCCTTAAGGGAATTTGATTTTGATTTTGAAATTTTGATTTTCCCTTTGTCTTTTGCCACATTACGTTGGGCTTATAAGTTGCTCTAATACTCCTTCATTTTCAGCTCAAGAAAATATTTCTAAATTGAATATTGGGGTTGCTTGTCTATCAGCAATCATGTTGGTCTCTAACTGAATAAAAATTTGATGATGATGATATTGGAATTCAAGGAATAATCTTTTGCAGTGGTGGGATTTAGCCAGTTCGCACCACTTTGGGAGAACCGGTTGTTAACTTTCTGAGCAGTTTGGCAAACTGGTTTTTGGAAGAAATTATTAGGTCAGAGAACCGGTTGTTAAGTTATTTGAATCCCACCACTTATCTTTCGTGTACTCAATCTGGCTTCATAATGTTTGCATTCTTTTAAGGCACAGCTGGGTACCATGTGGTAATCCTGATGTTGTTTGACTACAAATCCTAGCAGCCTTAACCAGCATGGCCAGAAGGGAGAGATGGTGGGAACTGTAGCACAACAATATTTGGAAGGCAAAGGTTCTTTGCCTTTGTTTTTAGGCAAGTTCTTACCAGCTGATCTGGACATCATTGCATCATTGAGGGTTGGGAGATCTTTTCTAATTAAACTCATCGTTTCTGGGATCCTTTCTTACATAAAAATAAGGGAGAAAAGGAATGTACTGACGTAAAGGGTTCTTTTTCAAGTGACAATGGTATCATACCTGCTATACAAAGAGGTTCCTAAAGAGTGTTGGTTATATCACCAAGATAAAAGACCAGAAAAGTTGGTGGTCAGCAGGAAGCTTATCACATAAATGGCAACTCAGTTCAGGTGCTGAGAGACCTGGAAAGATTTTGCCTTAATTAGAATGATAGGGCTGGAAGGGAACTTGGAGGTATTGTAGCCCAACTCCCTATGCAAGGCAGGATCCTTAAACCATCTTGGACAAACCATTGTCCAATCTTTTCTTGAAAACCTTCAGAGATGGAGCACCCACAATTCCAGGAAGCAAGCTCTGACTAATTGTTCTGTCAGGAAATGACTCCATATTTCTTTGGATCGCCTTCCGATGAGCTTCCACCCATTACTTCTTGTCCTGCCCCCAGGTACCGTGTTTTCCCAAAAATAAGACCCTGTCTTATATATTTTTTTGAACCCTGAAATAAGCGCTTGGCCTTATTGCCATGCGCTCAAAAGCCCAATTGGGCTTATTATCAGGGGTTATCTTATTTTGGGGGCCCAATGTTCAAGTCTCTCAAGATCTTTCTGAACCTTGAGTCTATCGTCCAAAGCGTTAGAAATTCCCTCCAGCTTTGTGTCATCTGCAAATTTGATGAGCACCCTTTCAGTCACCTCATCTTGGTCTTTTATGAAGATGTTGAAGAGCACTGAGCCCAAGACAGAACTTTGAAGTTCCCCGCTGCATGCTTCCATCCATGTAGAAACAGTTCCATTGAGGATCACAGGCTGAGTGCGGTGGTGGTCAGCCAATTGCAAATCCATCTGGTGAATTTTCTAATGCCAAATGAAATCAGGAAATTCCTCTTGCATTTCCTCTTAAAGTTTCCAAGATTTTATAAGCATCCCAAATGAGCACTAAAAAACACTTCAGAAAATTCATGTTGTTTCTGCTTGCCGGTTAAATTGGGCTTAACACTCCCTTTTATTGTACAGCTAGGCATTGATGTCCACAATGGGGACATCAGCAAGACATATGTTTGATGTCATGACACAACAACCGACTTGCATCATTTGCACAATAATGTCATGACATCTATGTTGTCATTTTGATGTCCTCGTGGCTTGTTGCTAAGATTGCCACTTGTTTGCCTTTAAAAAAAACTATGGTAGAGTAATTTGATATTAGACTTGCACTTTGCAGCAATCCTCAACATTATGCAATTTGCACAGACTGACCATGTACATGTTGGGTTTCGAGAAAGGTAGCCATGTTAATCTTTTCCAGAAAATTAAAATGGCATGGTAACATCTTAAAAATAATGAATTTATTATTGGATTAATCCACTTCACATACAGTTTCAGAATGCAAAACAATAAGCCATTATTTCTGCTTGAGGGAATGATCAATTACTGCATGTTTTTTTCTTTTAAATAATCTTCAATATTTCCTCACTAACACTACACATACTCATACTGTATATTCA
Organism: Ahaetulla prasina; assembly: GCF_028640845.1. Classification (NCBI taxonomy): domain Eukaryota; kingdom Metazoa; phylum Chordata; class Lepidosauria; order Squamata; family Colubridae; genus Ahaetulla; species Ahaetulla prasina. The sequence continues at coordinate 226,216,890 of NC_080539.1, read as the reverse complement.
TACCACTAGTGAGCTGTTAAAAAACTGATCTGATCTATTATGGATTTCACGTAAATAGGAGAACAAAGTCATCTATTTGCTATATGTTCTATTTTAATAAACTATACTTTCGTTTTATTCAGTAGCTTCAGCCTCTGGCTATCTGTTGCTCTGTATATTAGTTTTAAATAAACATTGCTTGCAATAACACTGTTCTGCCTCGAGTTAAGAAGTGGTTAGATTTGCTTTATATTTGTGATCCCACTGAAAACATTCATTCAGTCCCAGGGAAAAATAAATGTGCTCCCTCAGCTCTGTCAAGTATAAACTGTTATTGATCTCCTAAATGAAATTTGTCCATGCTGATCAATCAAACACATTATCCTTTTTCCTCCCTCAGTCCATTACCAGCAATTGGAAACTCTCAAGCATCAATAGTAGTTGGAACACACGTGCCAACACATTTAGCCTATGAGCTTACGGTATCTGAATTATTTTAACTTTCTTTATCTCTGCCAAACCACTCAACCTCAGACTATTTTCCTCTCTGAGAAGAAGGTTAAACAAAATTAAATTCAGTAAAAACACTGATGTTTTGCGTCAAAAAAAATCCCTGGAACAACACAGCAATGGCTATCAGAATTAGAAACCATAGCGCTGTGCACACAAGATAACAGGCCATTTGAAAGAGCACTGTTGGAATGCACACAGCACGTCAAGTACACACAGGCAGAGAGGGTCTATATACAGGAAGGGTTTGGACAGATTGTGGTTGGTATTCTAAAGCTGGGTGGGAGGACAGCCAAGTCAGGTGGGGCCCATTGTTTCTTACCTGCACATCCTTTCCTGCATGGGGAACTTCACAGGAACAAGTTTGTGATCACAGAGCCTCTCCTAAATCCATCCAGATATGCAAATATTTATTGCGTGGCACTAAAATGGTACTTGGCCATTGAACAGTTTAAACAGTGGCTTTCCAAGTGTGGCCTTCCATGCCCCTCTTAAAAGATATTTCCAGCTGCATAAAGAAACTTAAAAATGCAAAGTCTGGTGGTGCTAATAAATCTATTCCTGGTCAAATTGGATTGCCTATATTTTTTTCAAGTTGCAACTATTTAGATGAGAACAAAGAATACTTTGGTTATACATAAGAGGAAAGGAGGAAGTTGTAACCTTAGGATGACCATCAAGCTATTTTTGTTTGCCACATTGGGCTAATTTCATAAGTTCTATGCCTGCCTCTGTCTGTCTGTCCTTCTTTCCTTCCTTTGTTGTGGCCAAGATGGCAGACATAGTCATCCTTCCTAGTTTATCTATGACAACAATCCTGAAAGATAGGTTGGGCTGAGGGGGAATGACTGGCTTGTGTTGCCACAGAGATTATGTGGCTGAGAACAGCCTAGAGCCTGGACCTCCGTGGGACCAGTTCTACAACTCTGTAGAACTGTCCAGTGACCACTGGACAAGATTCAATACCGCATCAATCTACTTCTTTTGCTCAGTGGGCCCTTATTGTGCAGTCCATGTCCAATGGAAGTGCTGTAGAGTAGACCAAGGTCCATGCAAGGAAGTAGCAATGGAAATCAAAAGGGGAGAGGAAGTTGTCTCCACCACTATCTAGCCTAAAAAACACTGTGCACCTCCAGGAATGGAGAAAGTCACAGAAGGATTGAAATGCTGAAACCTGCACAGGACCACTACAGATGCTGAAAAGGGAGCTCCACGGATCCTTCTAAAAGATCTTAAATTTAGGATCTCATCTTGTGCTGAAGCCTGTACTAAGCTATGCAAGTTATGTACAAATGAAGGACAAAAGTTGTTTACCATTTTTGTTTTGAATATAATATTCAATATATAATAATATAATAAACCTGCATTCAAAACAAGCCTGGTCAATGGAAGGACAGCTCCATCTCTCAGCAAAGATCACGTACCAATTAGGACCAAGTTTATACAAACTAGCCGACTATCAAGAATTGCATATTGCCTAAACCCCACTCCCAGCCCACACCCAGGACTGTGATTGGTTGAGGTTTTTCAGGGAGCTAGTGACATTTTATGCAAAGAGAGGAAGCAAGCCAGAGGACACCATCGATTGCTTTCTTTGGATTGAGCTAAAACAAGAGAGGATACAGCAACAAAGGATACGGTTATATCCAGAAACAACAACAACAACAACAACAACAACAACAACAACAACAACAATGTTTGTTTTTAGTATTGTATGTGTTCTTGCTGTATTTTATTTTGGCTGTACACCGCCCTGAGTCCTTCGGGAGAAGGGCGGTATAAAAATCAAATAAATAAATAAATAAATAAATAAATAAACAACAACAACAACAACAACAACAACAACAACAACAACAACAACAATAATAATAATAATAATAATAATAATAATAATAATAATAATAATAATAATAATAATAATAATAATATTTTAATTTGTATACCGCCCTTCTCCCGAAGGACTCAGGGCTGTTTACAGCCAAAATAAAATACAGCAACAACACATACAATACTAAAAACAAACATTAAAAAACTTATTCAATTTGGCCCCATTTTAAAATACAACCAACCCTGTAAAATTAATAAAAATTTAAACCCATAAAATCAGCTAAAAATTTAAAAATTCAAGCCAGTCCAGCAAGATGGAATAAATAAGTCTTAAGTTCGCGGCGAAAGGTCCGAAGGTCAGGTAGTTGTCGAAGTCCGGGGGGAATTTCGTTCCATAGGGTAGGAGCCCCCACAGAGAAGGCCCTTCCCCTGGGAGCCGCCAGTCAACATTGCTTGGCTGACGGCACCCTAAGGATATATAAATATAAATAGACACACATTGGCAGTAAAGACAGCAAATACCATTACAGCAGAAGAATAGATGGACAGTGGGAATTCAAATTAGCAGTGGGGAAAGGTCTTATATATCAAGGTGACACTCTTAGTTAAAGAGATGGGTGATGTTACATGCAAATAGGTCCCAGATTTGGCTTATGGTCACCACTCACACAACACAGTCTATTGAGACATATGGATCTTCAAAGCCCCACCTTGCTTTCTGTCTGACTAGAGTGGACAAATATATAGTGCTGATAAAGAGGCGAGAAATCATTAAGGACATACACAAATTACTTCCAGTCCAACGCTGAGGCACAAGAGGTTTTTTGGAGTACAGTTCATAGAGACTCAGTGAATGAATGAATAAAGGAAGGAAGGAAGGAAGGAAGGAAGGAAGGAAGGAAGGAAGGAAGGAAGGAAGGAAGGAAGGAAGGAAGAGCCCTGGTGCAGTGGTTAGAATGCAATACTGTAGGCAAATTCTGCTCACAGCCTGGAGTTCAATCCTGATGGGGTTTAAGGTTGACTCACTTAGCCTTCAATCCTTCCAAGGTCAGCAGAAAGAGGAATGAGGACCCACATTGTTGAGGGCAATCTGCTGACTCTGTAAATCACTTAGAGAGGACTATAAAACACTATGAAGCCAGGGGTGAAATCCAGCAGGTTCTGGAGAACCAGTAACGGAAATTTTGAGTAGTTCAGAGAACCGGCAAATACTACCTCTGGCTGGCCCCAGAGTGGGGTGGGAATGGAGATTTTGCAATATCCTTCCCAGGAGTGGGGAGGGAATGGGGATTTTGCAGTATCCTTCCCCTGGAGTGGGGTGGGAATGGGGATTTTGCAGTATCCTTCCCTTGGAGTAGGGTCGGAATGGAGATTTTGCAGTATCTTTCCCCTGCCACACCATGCCCACCAAGCCATGCTGGTGGGCATGGCTTGGTGTTCATGCTAACAGAATTGGTAGTAAAAAAATTTGGATTTCACCATTGTATGAAGCAGTGTATAAGTCTAAGTGCTATTGCAAATGAATGAATGAATGAATGAATGAATGAATGAATGAATGAATGAATGAATGAATTTTATCTGGTGGGTTTTACTTTTCTTACGGTAAAGTAATAGCAAAATTTTACCACTTACAATGTACATTTGTTCTCTCTCTCCCGCTCCCTGCCCCCCTCTCTCTCTCACACACATTCATCCACATCTATTCATGTCCTTCTCAGTTAGGCTCAACTAACCTGAGGAATGGAAGCCAGTAAGTCTGGCTTCAAAGATTAGTAAAAGAGTGGGCAGTCTTCAGGCCCCTTTTTTATTCCCAAATGTTCTTGTTGATTAGCTGGGATGGGGGATGGGGGGTTCCATGTGCTTCAGCCGAACTTACTTTGTCTGATTCATGTAATATTTTTCCCTTTTTCCCCCCACTTTTGTTTTCTTAGTTTTTTCTTAACTACCTCCCCATCTTTTAGACAAGATTCCTGCCTTTTGGGGCTAACAACAGAATGGGATAGCCTGGCATTATTTTTCTTATATCAGACAAGTTCATCTGATAATATTTGGACTTTTCAATTCTGAGTCTATGATTCCATGAACCAATTCAGCAATAAAGTGTTCATCTAAACAGATGGATCTATGAACATCGGTATGATACTTGTACTTGGCTGAAATTTAAGTTCTGTAAATTACAAAAAACAACTGGGAATTCTCAAGGGGAAAAAAGCTTTCAAATTTCAAAAAAATTCATCTAACTAGGGACAAATATATCAACATAGTTATTAAGAGGAAGACAGATATAATGAAAAGGTTCAGGTCAATTTTTTTAGTCAGCTTGGTAGGGAAGGGAAAATTTTGTCCATGAAAATTCCTTCCATTGTGCAGATGACCAACTGGTTTGGATAACTTTAATTTTGTTTCTGTTTTAAGTGATTAAAATAAATTATGCGTAAACATACATAATTTTAAATGTATTTGGTGCCATTACTGTACATTTCAATGGAGGCTAAAGGTAAAGGTAAATGTTTCCCTTGCATATATGTTCTAGTCATTCCCAACTCTAGGGGGCGGTGCTCATCTCTGTTTCAAAGCCAAAGAGCCAGCACTGTCCGAAGACGTCTCCGTGGTCATGTGGCCGGCATGACTAAATGCCAAAGGTACATGGAACACTGTTACCTTCCCACCAAAGGTGGTTCCTATTTTTCTACTTGCATTTTTTACGTGCTTTCGAACTTTCGGTTGGCAGAAGCTGGGACAAGTAACAGGAGCTCACCCCATTACACGGTACTAGGGATTCGAACCGCTGAACTGCCGACTTTCGATCGACAAGCTCAGCGTCTTAGCCACTAAGCCACTGCGTCCCTGTTTCAATGGAGGCTAGTGAGTTTAAAAAACCATGCATTTCATGTAGATAACTAGGTTTGCCACATGAATGCCTAGTTGTTATTTTTAAATGAAAAATTTATTTGCAAATGTATATTAAGGTCCAAACTAAAGATTAAACTTTTTAATTGGCACTTTCCCCATAACATATTTTTGTCCAAATTGCCTCTCTCCGCACCTGTTGTAACCCACTATTAATACCAAGTGGAAAACATAACACTTCTGCTTCTGTATGTTTTTGCCGTTATGACTCATAGAAACAGAGACATGAAACTTGTTCTAGGGATATTGATTAAAAATTCATACTGCATCCCCATTTCTCTCCCCCAAACTTCCTTTTTTTAGCTAAAGATATCTAGGGAAATATCTAGGGATGTAGTGGCTCAGTAGATAAGATGCTGAGCTTGTCGATTGAAAGGTCGGCAATTTAGCGGTTTGACTCCCTAGTGCCACGTAACGGGGTGAGCTCAGGGGTGAAATCTAAAAATTTTCCCTACCGGTTCTGTGGGCGTAGCTTAATTGGTGGGTGTGGCTTGATGGTCAGATGACTGGGTGGGCGTGACCAATAACAATAAATAATAAAAACAATAAACAAAGTATAAAAAACAATAAGAGGTACCTTATGAAATAACTTTCACACTTTACACACATACAACACAACACAACACAACTGACTCACACACAATGTAAAAGCAGCTGCACTTCACACTTCACACAGCCACAAAAAGCTCAAAAACCAACTTTCACACTTTACACACACACAATACAATGTAAAAGCAGCTTTATTTCACCCTTCACACAGCCACAAAAAGCTCAAAAACCAACTTTCACACTTTACACACACACAACACAACTCACACACACACACACACACACACAAAATACCACATACAGCTTTCTGAGATTTTGTGTGTTTGTGTAGTTAGAGTGAAACACTACAGAAACACACCAAATCTCAGAAAGCTGCACAAATATTTTATTTTATTATTTTATATTATTTTATTGTGGACTTCAATTCCCAGAGTTCCTCAGCCAGAAAAGCCAGACAGCATTAATCACTCATTGATGAAATAGATTAGCTAAGTTTAGATTAGTTCTGTCTGGTGCTGAAAGCGAAACTGGGGCTTTCCGGCTGGGAAAAAAGCTATGAGGTCACCAGTAATCAGGTAAGTGCCTTAGAATCTCTTAAAAGGAGATTTTCTACATGTTTTCTACAGAAAACATGTTTTTTAAGGTTCTGCTGATGAGGAACTCAGGTGAGATCCCCAGAGTAGCCTTTAATTTTTTTTTAAGTTTAAAGGCTCACCCGATCTCAGCTGAGGGGTGGGATCCTCAAAGGCTTTTTTTTACTTTTAAAGGCATGTTTCGGCTAAAGCAAAACCTTCTTTTAAAAGTAAAAAAAAAGTCTCTGCTGATGGTGGGGCTCAGCAGAGGCAGGGGGCGGGACCAGGGATTTTTGCTACCGGTCCTCCGAACCAGCAGCTGCCATCGCTACTGGATCGCGCAAGCCGGTCCGATCCGGGAGCATTTCACCCCTGGGTGAGCTCCCGTTACTTGTCCCAGCTTCTGCCAACCTAGCAGTTCGAAAGCACATAAAAAATGCAAGTAGAAAAATAGGGACCAGCTTTGGTGGGAAGGTAACAGTGTTCCGTGCACCTTCAGCGTTTAGTCATGCCGGCCATATGACCACAGAGGCCTCTTCGGACAGCGCTGGCTCTTCAGCTTTGAAACGGAGATGAGCACTGCCCCCTAGAGTCAGGAATGACTAGCACATATGTGCAAGTGGAACTTTTACCTTTATCTAGGGAAAATTGATCACATAGCTGATATCTTCTTATCTGGTATCTATCCTGTATCAGGGATGTCCCAGAAATTATTGGATGAAAGTTCTGATGTATGAAAAATTTCCAATTTCACCCTATTGCTCAGGGTAGCTTTTTTTGGGGGGGGCGGGTTTGTTGCTATGAATTTAATTTCAGATGAGCTGAAAAAAGAAGGGAGACTGTCTCAATAAGTGCCATGAAGAGCTGATACACCGTTGCTGTCAATAGCTTATGTGCTGGTCTTCTGTCTTACTGATAGGTAATAATTTTCAAAGCAAGCTTAGGGAGCCGTGACTCTTGATTAAAACTAATAAGGGAGGGAGACATGGCTTTTTAAAAATCTCTCAAGAAATTATTACTGACAACTCTCCTTTGGATTCCTTTATAGAAGAAAAGCAACGAGAACTTAAAATGGAAGGGGCTAGATCCAAGATGTTGCCTGCAGCATAATGATGACATTACTGTTGCTGTTATAGACTAAGTAAAAACCTGTATAATACTTTTACAGCAGACTCTTTCAAATCAGTATCCTCAAACAAAGGATACTCTCCTATCAAATGTAAGCTTCTATCACCCGGCACTCAATATATTCTTAAATATATTTAGGAATACGTTTTGCTGAACATAACAGGACTTACTTCTGATAAGATTGCAGTGTTTTTCACCACGTGTAAAAAAATGAAAGGGGTTTTCAGTTGTGGCAATTATCCTGAATTTATTGACTCCTCTTTTTGTAGACACGGTGATCAGCACAATAATAATAAATCTTTATGTATACATTTGTGCATGATATAGGGGAAAGAGAAAGGTACTGATTGAGTTGTCAACCTTTATTCCCCACCACCACCAAATCTGATGGGTTTCAAGAAGGCCACCTTTGAAGCATTGCTTTAAGATTCAAATTAAGCAAAACAATCTAGGCAAACGCATTAGCTGGGATCACACATTGAGTGACCATGTATGATCATGTTGTTTTTTACATTGATTATTCTTGTTGCTGTTGTTGAGTCAGTTGATTCAATAAAAACAAATTATGGTATTTGTGTTTTTGCAAATTCATGACTGAGTCATTTAATTCAAGCCCTGCCGGATTTCATTCCACCCAAAGGATCAACGTTTTGCAATTTAATATTGAATGAACATAAGAGCAGTTCTTTTGTCTGGGGGTATAACTCAGAAGCCTATAAAGCACCTGTAAATGTACATTTAGTCATTTATTTTTTAAAAAATTAGAAAGAATAATCCCCATAATGTATCTATGTATTGACTTACAGTTAGACCCAAGGACAATTTAAAAAGAAAATTTATAAATTCCTCATAGTGGAGGAGGTTGTGACCTAGTGACCTGTGCGTCTGTTTCTTCTATATAAGAAATACGAAATATTATCACAATAGGGACTTAGCCACTCCCTTGCTAAGCTACTTAACTGTTAAACGACTACACCCAAATTATGATGTTAAGTGTATAATACTTTTACCTGTGTGTAATACAGGTAGTCCTCAACTTATGACCACAATTGAGCCTAAAATTTATGTTGCTAAGTGAGACATTTGTTAAGTAAGCTTTTTATGACTTTTATGACTTTTCTTGCCACAGTTGTTAAGTGAATCAATGCAATTGATAAATTAGTAACATGGTTGTTAAGTGAATCTGGCTTCCCCATCGACTTTGCTTGTCAGAAGGTCACCAAAAAGGATCACATGACCCCAGGACACTGCAACCGTCATAAATGTGAATCAGTTGTCAAGCATCCAAATGTAAATCATGCAACTATGGAGATGCTGCAGTGGTCATAAGTGTGAAAAATGGTCATAAAGTAACTTTTTACAGTGCGGTTTAACTTCAAACAGTCACTAAGAAGTCGAGGACTGCCTGTGCTGTATAATACTTTGACCTGTGGTTGAACACATGAATATGACCTGTAACATACTGCTCAATACTCCCCATTGATTTTGCTTCTCAGAAGCCAGCTGGGAAGGTCACAAATGACCATAGTAAGCTGTGATTATTATAAATACACACCAAGCTCCCAAATCATGATCAAATGACTGAAATCCAGCAGGTTCTAACAGGTTCTAGAGAAGTGGTAGCAGAAATTTTGAATTGTTCGGAGAACCGGCAAATACCACCTCTGGGCTGGCCCCAGAGTGGGGTGGGAATGGAGATTTTGCAATATCCTTCCCCTGCCAGGCTCACCAAGCCACACCCACAGAACCAATAGGGGAAAGTTTTGAATTTTACCCCTGCTGTGGGAGATGCTGCAATGGCTGTCAGTTGGAGGACTAGTTGTAAATCTACTTCTTCAGAGCTATGGCAAGCTTCTAACGGTCTCTGAACATGGCAAGCTTTAACTGAGGACTGCCTGTACTTTAATTTATGGCTAACAAAATCATAGAGGAGAAGAAAAAGCATTTTTTTTAAAAAAAATTTGTACAGGTAGTCCTCGACTTACGACTACAATTGAGCCCAAAATTTCTGTCGCTCACTGAGACATTGGTTTGCCCCATTTTACAACCTTTCTTGCCACAGTTGTTAAGTGAATCACTGCCCTTGTTAAATTAGTAACATGGTTGCAAAGCGAATCTGGATTCCCCGTTGACTTGGCTTGTCAGAAGGTCGAAAAAGGGGATCATGTGACAAGAGGACACGGCGACCGTCATAAATATGGAACCAGTTTCCAAGCGTCTGAATTTCGATCACGTGACCATGGGGATGCTGTTACGGTTGTAAGTGTGAAAACTGGTCCTGAATCACTTTTTTTCCAGTGATGTTGTAACTTTGAATGGTCACTAAATGTACCTGCACTGTTCCTCTCTGACAGAAACTTTCCTCCATTTTGCACATTTTAGTAGGTTCTAAAATCCCCATGGCACATATTCACATAGTCTCAGTTGTACACCTACTAGCTTTGCATTAGCTGAAATTTGGTTCAGATTAAAATGACCTGGCAATCAATTTACAATTTGCACTAAATCAAATATCACTTTATTCGAACAAGCATGAATCACAACCTGCCTGTATTTCATCGTCACAGTTAACCAGCATGTATACATCAAATTAGCACCATCATTTTAAAAGTGTTTCCTTTGTAAGTAAAGCTGATGTAAAGAAGGAGTATGTGTTTTATGTTAGTGTTTGCTATGTCTTGTTGTTTTTTAAAAAATAAAAAGTATTTTAAATATGATACAAAAAGAAAAAAGAAAGTAAGTCTCCTTGAGTTTGATGGAATTAAAAGTCTCTTTTTTTCAATGGACTGAAAAACCGAGAAATGTTCAGCCACAAATCTATTTTACCTCTTCAGATTGTGTTGCTGCATGCATATCTTTCCCGCTCCCAATATATGTATGTACACAAGTACTCATAACAATGACAATAGTAAAAAAAGAAAAACACAGAAAAAAACAGAAAAAGAACTCTCCCTCCACCAGTATCTGCACTAAGGTTTTTGATTTGGTGTCTTTTATCAGTATTTCGTTTTCATTGTATGCAACTAAATGGATTGGCTTGTATATAATAGGTATAGATTTCACCTTCTTATTTGGACTCTGCCAACATTTAATTTCCTGAAAAGATAGCGGTACTGAAAACTCACTTTAACCACCCTTTAACCATGAATTGCTTCCAGGATTTATGTAATGTTTCGATTTTTCTAAGAAAAACCTGCTCTCCCCTGCTCCTGGCCACCAACAGTAATGATATTATCTGAACACTGCACATATAATTTCAGCTCATTGCTCAATATCTATTTATAAAACTTTACTTATATAAATAGAGAGCCTCCCACACTCTTGACTAGTGGAAAAATACATACTGTATGTGCTTCTGGCACACTGTGGGCAAATGCCTGAAAAGAGAAAGAGAGGAAGTTCAATTCAGAAACCTATCGTCAGATTTATTACACAATTCTACCTACTTAAGCAAGAGAACAAATCCTTTGGGCTTTATTAACATGAAGGTTAATCTAGGACAAGGGATTAATAGTTTGGATTAATACCTTGCAGCAGACTGATGCAAGTGTAAAATTCCTGGACATCTACAAGTTCATGACATGATAGGATTTTAAAAATCAACCTCCAATGGGCCTGTGGAGATTCTCAGTCATTCAGGTCATAGTTGTCTCAAAGGTGTTGTTTTTTCTTTAAAAGGCAACTGGATTGGTCCCCCCCCACATTGAGGAAGAAGAAGAAAACGTTTCGCTTCTCCTCCAAGAAGCTTCATCCGTTCTGATGGTGGCAGGGGCAGGGGGGATGGAAGGATGCCATCAGAACGGATGAAGCTTTTTGGAGGAGAAACGAAATGTTTTCCTCTTCTTCCTCAAGGAAAAAAAAACAGTCCTGTTGCCTTTTGAAGAAAAAGTCCCTCCATGTGTGTTTGTGCATGTGCATGTATCATTTGTGAATCATAGAGTTTCAGAATACTACTGCTAACTACTACTAATACACTACTAACTAGAGCATACAAAACATTTGCTAGACCAATTCTTGAATACAACTCATCTGTCTGGAACCCGCACTGCATATCGGACATAAATACAATTGAGAGAGTCCAGAGATATTTCACAAGAAGAGTCCTCCACTACTGGGCTCTCAATAAAATACCTTATGCCACCAGACTCCAAATTTTGGGCTTAGACAACTTAGAACTATGCCGACTTCAGTCTGACCTAAGCATAGCACATAAAATTATCTACTACAATGTCCTACCTGTCAATGACTATTTCAGCTTCAACCACAACAACACACGAGCAAATAATAGATAAAGACTCAAGGTAAACCGCTCCAAACTCGATTGCAGAAAATATGACTTCAGCAATAGAGTGGTCAATGCTTGGAATGCACTACCTGACTCTGTGGTTTCTTCCCCAAACCCCCAAAACTTTAAGCTTAAACTGTTGACCTTACCCCTGTTGGCCTCACCCCATTCCTAAGAGGTCTGTAAGGTCCATAAGTGCACCTACATGCCTACCGTCCCTGTCCTAATATTCCTTTTTTACTTACCCTTTTCATGTACTCAAATTATGTTTATACTTTTACCTGTTATCCTATATATGATTGACAAAATAAATAAATAAAATAAATAAATAAACACTCCCTAACCACATCCTTATTCACTCCTTCTCCCCCTTGGATACAGCTCTGCTCCATTTCTCCTACTTTTTCTCCCTTCAATCTTATATTCCTATATTCCAGCCTTTGCATTGTCTCTATGAGGGTGAAATGACTACAGCATTTCTACACTCCAGTTGATTTTAGCTTTCCCAAACCCTGTGGCATAGTTAGACTACACACTTAATGGATTAATCTAATAATGCCTTATGAGTGATTTGGCTGACCAATAGATGACTAGAAAAAAATGGTGGTTCATCAGTATCCCATCCGACCATCTACAATTAAGAAGCTCATCTGGTAATTACAAAAAAATCCTCAGTGCTTGCTATAATGATCAGTAAGAGTCCCTCTGTTCAATTAAAATCAGCTATCAAGCACTGATTTTCTCATTGACATGCAGTACCTTA